>NC_133377.1:43085598-43102903 GCF_049309525.1 Garra rufa
CATAATTGGCATGAAGAGAAAATTCACCTTTTTTATTTTGTAAATGCATGTTATTGTAAACAATGAATCCATGCGTGTGCTTATTTTTTCTAACAATGAAACCTCACTTTTAACTCACCTTAAAGTTGTTCCAAACCTGTATAAGTTTATTTCTTCTGTTGAACACAAAAAAAGATAATTTGAGCAATGTTGGTAGCCAAAGAGTTGCCTGGAGCCACTGACTTCTGTCCATTTAGATTATAGGAAAATAATACAATTTAAATCAATAAGGGCCAGCAGTTGCTCGATTACCAATAATAAAAAAATAAAAAAAAATGTTTGACAGAAGGAAGAATGTTATAGGTTCTCCGCAACTTCACTAAGTAGGCCTAAATGATGCAATAGAGTCTGGCTGCAGACATGCACTCTCAGCGGCGCATGCGCACTCAGACACATGCACTCTCAGCCGCGCATGCGCAATTAGACACATGCACTCTCAGCCGCACATGCGCAATTAGACACTTGCACTCTCAGCCGCGCATGTATAATCAGACATGCACTCTCAACGTGATACACAGGATTCAACGGCCGCACAGGAATTGTAAGTATATTTATTTGTACAAGATTAAGTAAAGTAAAATTGTTGTTTTTAATTCTTAGGTAAATGTTCTTAAAATGATCTTTACATTTATCTGATATTTCAGGCACACACAGGCACCTCGACATAATGGACGTATTTTAAAATGGATTAGAGGAATCAACGACCGCTAAGGGATTATTGTAAGTGTATTTATTTCATTCGCACAAGAATAAAGAGATGTGAAAGTGCTTTTTCAATTATAAGGTGAACGTTATCAAAAAACTATCCTGATATCTATCACATATATCGCGTCTGTGGTAACGTTAATTGGTTACCTATTATAATTTATACGGTAAATTAGTGAAGAACTGTCTAAATTCAGTTTTGTTTAGACGGTGAAAAAATGAGTGTTTTACTGGGCTTGACCTGCTCTAATTGTTTAGACGAGGTGCTACTCAACATTATTTAATCTGAAGATGGATTTTTTTTTAAATAATAAAAGTAATTTTAAAGTTAACAACGGTTCTTTAAAATGAGACATGAAATACAGCTCCAAGAAATTAACAAAAATTAAAAGAATATTAAACAGAATGATTTTCATTTCTGTCCCTTCAATTTATGCTCACAGCTGCTTCAATCAGTAGTCTTAGAAGGTTTAAAGCACCTGTTACCAAAGTGCACATTCTGCACAACTTGCTGCACTTTGTATCATTGCCCCTTGTGCCATTCATTTTATCTAAATCTAATTTATCTATCCATTTTTATCTATCTATCTATCTATCTATCTATCTATCTATCTATCTATCTATCTATCTATCTATCTATCTATCTATCTATCTATCTATCTATCGTCTGTCTAATCCATCTAAATATAATCTGTAATCTTTCTAAATATAATGTATAGTATATCTAAATCTAATTTATCTATTTACGAAATTGTGCTTATTTCCTCCTTTTATTATATTTAAGGGTTTTCCTGGACAACCATATGGAAACGACTTTGGTGTATTTATGTTGATGGAAAGATGTACAATATGTTTGTGGTTAATCTGTGTTTTTGCTCTTAATACATACTTGTCTTTCAATTATTGTCTGCATTGTACATGTACTGAATGCCCCATTTGACTACACAGTTGTAAGTATTATTATAGTATTCACTAACACTGAGAAACTGAAACTTACAAAGGCCATTACCTTTTATGTTTTGAGCAGCTGGACATGGCAGAGCTGAGGAAATGGTGGTGTGTCATGTTGATAGAGAATTTTGGACTGGAACGGTAAAGAATTGTTTTTTTGTTGTTTTTGTTTTGTTTTTTGGCTTTTGAAAATTAAAAGCTTTCATGAGAGAGGAATTATGTAACATTTAATGTTCAATATCTATTTTCCAGACATGGAAATTGTTTGCCCACTATGCTGAGGAGTCCAAAGCCTTCCTGAGAGGTGATCAGCAGCCTGTATTTTGGTTGTATAAAAGGAGGTTTGAAGAAATCTCTCAGGTAAAAGCACATACTTGAAGAATCATAAGGTTAAAAATAGCATGTTTTCTTGACAAACTAGGTAAACTTGTGCTGTATTTTTCTATACGTTCAGGTAATTTGTACATGTTACTTTGTAGCTCCTCAGGAAAAGTGCCAGTTACTTTAAAAGGTAGTACTAAAGGTAACAGATTCAAACTCAAAATTCTAGGTAGATGAAATGTCTCTTCACCCGTGAGTTTGCATCGGAAAAGCAGGTGGTTCAGTCTATTTGAAAAGTAGGTGTTGTTAGAGGGATTGCAGTCATTATTGTTCAGCATATTTGTATATATCCTCTTTTGCATTGTTGTTTCTTAGGTGCGTGTCTTAAGACTGCAAGTCAGTGATGCATGGAGAACTCTGGGGATGATCTTGGCTCAATTCAGCTTCCTCGTATACTGTGCATGGAGGATGAAGAAGCTGCTGAGGCCTTGGACTGGTTCATCAAGGACGATCTTGTAGAGCCACTGATATTTGTTTTTGAATTTTTGCAAGACATGCATAATTATAATTTTTAGAGCATATTATTATCGAACACTACATTTAAAAACATAGTTGTTTATTTTTTATGTAATGATTTTATAATATAATAGTAGTTATAGTAAGTAATCTTTCATTTATTTTATCTATGTATTAAAATTGTTTGACAACAGCAACTTAAATAACCCACATATTGTCACAATACCATGTCATGTTATTTACTAAAGTAAACAATCACCAACAGCTGTGTGTTGAATTATTTTCCTGGTGTGTTTTGGAAGCATATTTAACATTGAACGTGACAGCAACAGACTTTGACTTTTAATCTATGATTTAATAATTCATTATAAAATATTAAATATACAGTAGTCAACTTTTAAAGTGGATCAAAAAAGTACATCAAAGTTGTCCTAAGACAAAAATGTGTATTGTTTTGGTTTTAAGACATCTTTGATAAAAGATTTTGATCCACTTCAAATGTTGATTACTATATATACACATAAAATTCTCATTGTGCAATGAAGGATTATAAATGGTGTTAGTCAATGATTTAATAATTCATTGTAAAGCTTATATATACAGTAGTCAGCACTTCAATCAAAGTTGTCCTTAATCCAAAACAATAACCATTCTTGTCTTACGGGACAAATTTAACTTTTTTGATCCACTTCAAACGTTGACCACTGTATAATGTTTCAGTTTAATTTTAATATAATTTATAATTATTATAAATAAGGAACATGTGTATGTGTATTTGCCAATATGCACATCTTTAACACAGGCACATATGCAAAGTAATCTGACATTACTGAAGTAGATTGAGTGTTGATTATTAGTGTTTGTACTAGCATTTTATATAAATCCGAGCCATGACCAGAAACACCAGTCTTTACGGCACTTTTAAATAGCAGCATTTTCCAGTCCACCTCCAAAAAATACGTTTTCTTTTTCATGTATATTTTCAGGCGGTGTTAATAGGAAGTTATTTTATTTCGTGCTTTTAGTTTGTAAAAAGCATTTTGAAGTGTTTCTGCCTTCGATCTACTGTAAATATCGCATGCGTGAATCTGAGCGCGTGCGTGAGGCTGAGTGCATTTATCTAAATGCGCATGCGCGGCTGAGAGTGCATTTGTCTAACTGCGCATGTGCGGCTGAGAGTGCATGTGTCTGAGTGCGCATGCGCCGCTGAGAGTGCATGTCTGCAGCCAGACCCTTCTCAAATGATGACCGAATTATTTTTTTAGGTGAGCTGTCCCTTTAAGAGCCATCTAATTAATATTCATGAGCCTAACAGAGGACGCTGTGGGAATTCAGGTAAGTTTGGGTTGTTTGTGAAGTTTGATTCATGTCAACCATTGATTTAATATTTAACTTTAAATCGACTCTTTGTGCTTTATACCTTTCCGTTTTTGCGCCTAAAATTCCTGTAAACTATAAACTGTGATTAAATCCACAGAAAAAGTGAGACGTTGCTTCGAAATGTTAGCATTTCCCTGAACTTCTGTTTGTGTTAATGTTACATGGTTACATAGCCAGAAGTGAAATTGTGTATTTTGAGTTTAGGAACGTTTAATGTAGAAATGTTGAGTTATTTTATATGAACCTCCGGTTTTGTTCTTACGTTATATTATGTGTTTTATTATGAGATACTGGCAAATTGTTAACTCCTTCGACCATTTCTTAAGAATGTCAATGTCTCAAATTTAAAATGACTCGATAGAAACTGGAGGTTAAAAAACGAAGTACTATTATGAAACGAAATTTGGCTTTTTTTATGTCAAGCCTTTGCATAGAAAGGAAAATCTTTGAAAATAACATTTCTAAGAGATACTTGAAAAGTGCTTGAATTATTGAAAGTGTATGAAAAAAGTTTAATATTGTCATTTCGCTAATTTCCATTGGCAGAAAACAATCGAGCAATGTAAACATGGCTGAAGATGATAAAAGAGGAACGCTTACATTTACGCTGGAACCGCTTCGACTGGAATTTAACAATTAAATAATTTTTTCTACCGCTTAGATTCTTTTATTAACCTCTACACCTGCCCCAAACCTAACAATAGCCCTTACTAAAATACAAAAACAGTATTGTAGTGTGATTTAAAAAAAAAAAAAAAAAAAAAAAACTTCGATTGATGTGCGCATTCCCAGTATCCAGAGCTGTATCCCTTCAAGCCTAAACCATACATTTCAAGTGATTCACGAGCAAAAATCAAATCACATTAAAAGAGCCATTCATTTTTGAATTCCAACATCCTTGTAACGATTTTAAAAAGCACGTAGTTAAAGGTGAAACAGCTTTTAGAAACTCTAAATCAGTTAAACCATTGCGTCGCAAAACGATTCACTGTTTCGAAGCGCTCCAATCGGATCGCGAATCATTTGATTTAGATTTAGAACGGAATGATTTCGTGAATCATTTTGCGAATTGAATGATTCAAATCAAATGATTCACGTAGGGTTACCACTTTTAATACCCAAAAATAAGGGACGCATTCGGGGGGTCATCTAAAAAATGCTGCAGTAATATGGGACGTCCTGAATACGAACTGATCATTGTTTTTTTTTTTCTACTTTTTAGAAATGGGGTCTATATATCCCGTTAAAATGTAATAATGTCCCATATCTCAAAAATGCTGCAGTAAAATGGTTTCATATGAGTTTTGCATATAATATGGCCGTCCCGAATAAGAACTGATCATTGTTTTTTTTCTACTTATTAGACTCTAAAGTCTAATAATGTCCCATTTCTCAGAAAAGAACCGAAAATTACACCAATAAATAAAACGGATATTAAAGCTGAAATGCAAATAAATAAGTAAGTAAAAATTCACGAGCACTTTGTAGTATTATCTCTCAGTCCTGGGCGTCTAAATGAAAAGCACTCTGCAAGCGCGTTCTCTCTGTGTTTTTTCTGAAACTACCGTAATCACTGTAATATGCGCGCACACTTATAATCAATCGCGGCTGGCTTGACCGTGTTTTTCTGAACCGCGGCTGGCTTTACCGCATTGATTAACCGCATGAGACGCTGCTTTAGAAAAAAATCTAAAAAATACGGGACAAAACCCGTCCCGTATTGATTCAAAACGGGACGCGCAATTTCATTCTCAAATACGGGACGATTCCGTATTTTAAGGGACGGGTGGCAACCCTAGATTCACGTTATGCAAAGTTCCCAACTAAGTCAAGTCACCATCTGCGAATTCAGATCGGGACCTGATCGGGACTTTAGGGCGTGGATCGCGAATCATTTAATTTAGATCGGAATGGATTCGTTAATCATTTTGCGAACTGAATAATTCAAATCAAATGATTCCCGATTCGCAATGTTCCGATCAAAGTGAAATGATTCGCGATCGGAGTTCAAATGAGTGCGCTCGCGAATCATTTGTTTCATAAGGATTTCATAGCGATTTCACAAACAGTACAAAATGTCAAACCACTGAGGCAGTACAGTTATAAAAATAGAAATCCCTAAAGAAAATTAACTGTGGTTTTACTATAGTAAAAGTACTAATAGTTCACACGTGCATCACTTTATTTTTGCCATGTTTTTTACATTTTTATTTATCTATTTCTTTTTTTTTTCCGAATTTGAAATAGAAGACATTGTTTGAAAAAAAAAAAAAAACTACTAGCTTCTCTGTTCTTTTTGTATTCTATGTATTTTTAGACCTAACATAGCTTGCTTTTTCCTCTTTTTTTCAGTGTTTTTTTTTTAACTGCGTTAGGATAAATGAGATGTTATTGCTATTTTGTTGATTTTGGTTGCTTCCATTGTCCTCTTTTGTAAGTCACTTTGGATAAAAGCGTCTTCTAAGTCTGCTGAGTTCTCACCCATTATTGGATTTTTGCATACCCAGGTGGGTTCGTGTACTTGATATATATTTATTTTTTATTTACAGGTTTATAAATGCACCAGTTGTAAGTTTTATCGTCAGTGCTGTTGTGGTTTTGCAGAAATTAAACTTCTTGAACTTTGAAACGGGACTCAGTAAGTGCAGTACCGCATTTAACCACATGAGGCGCTTCAACAGATTGAAAGCCTAAAAGCATAATTTCTTCATACAGTGCTATTTTCTCAATCTGCTGTCTGAGTTCGAGTAGAAAGACTTGGGTGTTAAATAGTGATTGTCTTATAATTAAGAGAAACTATTTACATGCTAAACAAAAAAGAAAAAACGTTTTATTGTCTTGTAACTGTGTGCTTGTGTTTGATTGGACGATGGGAAGGCACTGTACCAGATATAGAAGAAGCCTTGAGGAGGTTTTTAGCTTCTTATGAGTGGGATTTCGGTCGGTCAGTCAGTCAGAGTTTGTCAGTCTGTGAGTGGGTCTTTTCGTGCTAGAGTTTGTGTTTGTAGTTAGAAGTGTTTTTCGTGATGTTCTCAGAGCGCGTGCCCGTCATTGAGAAGTGTAGCGCGCTGAAGGACTCCATCAGTGCTGAACATCTGTAGTTATCGCTTCTCGGCCTTTTGGCTAAGATCAAGTGTAGTATCTGTTCTTATCAGTTTAATATCTGATACGTACCCTATCCGGGTACCATATATTAAATTGATTTTTGGAATTGGGAGATGGAATAGGGGCTTGCTCCGTCCACTCCACGCATCGATCTGGTATTGCAGTACCTCCAGAAACGGTGCACTCCCTTCTGGGAGTAATACTGAAGTTAAAATCAGAAAAAGAATAAAACGTTTCTATTAAGTAATTGCTTCTATCTGTTATGATTTTGATTTGATTCATTGTAAGTTTATAGGTTGCGTTTCGTCACGAATAGGTGGCGTTAGAAATATTCTTTAAACATGGATCGCAAAACCAGTTGAAGGGTTTGATTTTATTGAAACTGAGATTTGTAAAAAATTTGAATTCTGAATACATAAGCGTACTATGGATGTATAGTTTGTCAAGATAGGAGAATATTTTGCCTAGAGACAGAACTATTTGCAAATCTGCGATGTGAGGGTGCAAAAAGTCAAAATACTCAGGAAATCGTCAAAGAAAAGTTCTTAGAAACGCAGAATACTAAATAAATATGATATATTTATGGTAGGAAATTTACAAAATATCTTCATGGAACATGATCTTAATATCAAAAGGATTTTTTGCATTAAAGAAAATCAACAATTATGCCATACAATGTATTTTTGGCTATTGCTACAAATATACCCAAAGACTTATTTTGTGGTCCAGGGTCACATATGATGTTGAATTGAATTATGCATGTCTTGAAATTTGTTCATCACAAAAAACATGAAAGTAGACTATTTTTTCATCCATTTTGTGAGTTTCTAAATATTTAAATATACATACATCTTACACCAGAAATGCAGAATATCTATAATACCTTATAAACACTGATTAAATCCACAGAAGGGCAGAAAACTGCTCCAAGTTGAAATATTAGCAATTTTCTGAACTATTGTTGTAAGCATTCATATTTTAAATAAGGTCAGATTCAGTTATTATTTTAAATTCAGGAATGCTGTTGAAAATGACTGCTTAATTAATTGCTCTCAGTAAATGTTTCAGTTAAAAATATTTAAAAGCATTCTGTTTTAAAACTATGTCTCAGCAGCATGGCATCCCATTTGTTAATTTAACAAAATAATTGATCACACTGTGGAATGCTTTAAAATGAACTAAAAAATGTGACATGGACAACACTTAACATACGCTTTCCCATATATAGCATACAACTTTTAAAATAAAACCTAATGTTGACATGTTATGCATGAGCTATTAGTATGGTTTTATGTTTCTTGTGGTATTTTAAATAAATTAATCAAATAAAAATGATTAGTCCAGTAGTTCATAAATGGTCATGAGAAAACAAAGATTTTGGATTTATAGCAAATTTAGATTTTGGGTTGAATTATTCCTGTAACACATTTAGGGCCAGATTTACTAACAGCTTGAATCAGTGCAAACCCTCTTTTGGCCTTAAAGACTACTGTCAGGATTTACTAGACAAGCAGTGAAACATAGCAATGAAAGGGAGTGGATGCAGTTTTATCTTGGATATGCATTTGTAAGGGGCCATTCACATAATGCCTGTGTCTCGAAAGCGTTCCATGCATTTCCACTGCATAAAATGTAGTTCTGACCGGAACTGACTTCTCATTCGCATCTTGCGACCAGTTTGCACAAACTTACATCAGCAAAACAGTCCTTTCTCTTTTTATGCTTCGGTGGTTTCTAATCACAATTCATGAATGCATGTGTTGTTTCTGTGTTGTTATTTAAAGCATTAAAAAAAAAAAAAAAAAAAGATGCGCTTTGACAGTATATATACTTACTTGCCAGCAATCCGCCAGAATAAAAGCTTGCTGATTTCAGGTTTAAAAATGTTTAAAAAATTAATTGAAAAAAGATTGGAAAATGTAAATATTAGCATTGAATTTTAAAGTACATTATAAAATAATTATTATTTAATTCATTTTTATTTTTTTATTTTAAAGAAGTTTACTTCCAGAACAAACATTTCCAGATAATGGACTCACCCCCTTGTCATCCAAGATGTGCATGTCTTTCTTTCTTCAGTCGTAAAGAAATAGTTTTTTGAGGAAAAAATTTCAGCATTTCTGTCGATATAGTGGACTTATATGATGCTTTTGAATTTGGAGGAGAAAATGAGTTGGGAGTTTTTGTTTTTTTACCTACCCTAACTGTCTTGAACCAGAAAGTATATAAATTGTCTTCTTTTAATAGAAATTAACCGATCGTTCAACTAGATAAGACCCTTATTCCTTGTCTGGGATCATTTAGAGCCCTTTTTAAACTGCATTTTAGAAGTTCAAACTCAGGGGCACCATAGACATCCACTATATGGAGAGAAATCCTAAAAAATTCCTCAAAAACGTAATTTGTTTACGACTGAAGAAAGAAGGACATGAACATCTTGGATGACAAGGGGGTGAGTACATTATCTGTAAATTTTTGTTCTGGAAGTGAACAACTTTAAATATGCAGGTGCGGGTCAAAAAATTTGAATACCATTATTTTTTATTGTGACTTATTTTAAAAAGTTAAACTCTCATTTGGTCTAGATTCATTACATGTAAAGTAAAACATTTCAAAGGTTTTTTGTTTTAATTTTGATGATAAGAGCGTACAGCTCATGAAAGTCAAAAATCCAGTATCTCAGAATATTAGAATATTTACATTCGAGTTTCATTAAATGACTACACCTACAGTATAAATTCCAGGTATCTCTTGATCTTTGAAACCTCACTAATGGAGAAGCCTGCTGACTTGGCAATGGTCCAGGGGACAAACATTGACACTGACACCACCCCATTCAGTAATGACCTTTTGTGACTTACCCTCTGTAAGTCACAAAAGGTCATTACTGAATGGGGTGGCTGTTTACAGGGTGCTGTATCAAGGCATCTAAGTTGACTGGAAGGAAGAAATTGGGTAGGTGCACAAGCAACAGGGATGACCGCAAACTTCAGAATACTGTCGAGTAAAGCCGATTCAAAAAATTGGGAGAGCTTCACAAGGAGTAGAATGAAGCCGGAGTTAGTGCATCAAGAGTCCTCACGTTTAGACGTCTTCAGGACCACCAAGCCACTTCTGAAACAGAAACAATGTCAGAAGCATCTTACCTGAGCTAAGGAGAAACTTAGAATGTTGTTCAGTGGTCCAAAGTCCTCTTTTCAGATAAAAGTAAATTTTGCATTTCATATTGAAATCATGGTCCTAGAGTCTGGAAGAAGACTGGAGAGGCAGAGAATCCAAGCTGCTCGAAGTCCATTGTGAAGTTTCTGAGTTCAGTAATGCTTTGGGGTGCCGTGACGTCTGCCGGTGTTGGTTCGCTGTTGGTTATCAAGTGCAAAGTCAATGCAGCCATCTACCAGGAGATTTTGGAGCACTTTATGCTTCCATCTGCTGACAAGCTTTTCCAGATTTCCTTCTCCAGCAGGACTTTAGCACCTGCCCACAGAGCAAAAACCACTTCCAAGTGGTTTGGTTGCCATGATATTACTGTGCTTTATTGGCCAGCCAATATGCTTGACCTGAACTCCATTGAGAATCTATGGGATATTTTCAAGAGAAAGATGGTGAGAAAGAAAGATGAGAAACAGTCGAACAATACAGACAATCTGAAGGTTCAATACAGTGTTGTTTTCGTCAACGATGACAATGACGAAATCATTTCGTTGACGCCACTTTTTTTCATTACGATAATGAGACGATGACGAGATAAAAATGGCTCGTTGATGACTAAAACATGACGAGACGTGTTTGAGTTTTCGTTGACGAGACGAGAATAGACGAAAATGTTAGTGGGTGGTCCGTCAGACGTTTAAAATGCATGACATTTCTGCTTATTGTGCATGCCAATTAAAACCTAAAAAGTATCTGCCGGTATGGCAAGCCGTTTTAGCATTAAATACTCTTTGCTATACTAGTATGGCAAGCCGTTTTAGCATTCCATCCTTGTTTGTCTTTTATGTTTTAAAACATTCCTTCATTATTGTAATTATTGGTGAAAATAGTCGATCCGGAAGCTCACATTGTGTTGAACTATAGATCTGCTATTTTCAGAACTTACAAGTGACACTACCAAACGGCAAAATACTTACTGACCTACATTAATTTGTTAATAGACTACTTTTTCTCCTTTTTCGACTAAAACTAGACTAAAACCTTTGACTTTTCGTCGACTAAAATTGGACTAAAACTATCACATATAGAATTAAGTGACTAAAATTTGACTAAAACTATAAGCATTTTAGTCCAAAAGACTAAGAATAAGACTAAATCTAAGATGGTTGTTAAAAACAACACTGGTTCAATAGTACCTCAGCAGTGCCACAGGCTGATCACATCCATGCCACACTTCACTGATGCTGTCATTTGTGCTATAGGAGCAAGTCATTATATGTGCTACCAACCAAGTATTGAGTGCATAAATAAACATACTTTAAAACTTGAACTTTTAAGTTTTGCAAATCCATTTTTTGATTAATCTTAGGAAATATTCTAATATTTTGAGATACTGGATTTTTGACTTTCATGAGCTGTAAGCTCTAATCATCAAAATTAAAACAAAAAACTTTAGTTTAATATATGAAAGTTTCAGTCTTTGCAAACAAGTTGCAAACAAAAAAAATGTACTTTTTCACGATATTCAAATTTGCCGAGCTGCACCTGTAATTGTGCACCACTGATCATATGCCCAAAGTTGATTGGGTAATTCACTGAAAATTGTAACACTTTGACTCTCTGGTGCTGTAACACTGGATATTAGAAACCTCTTTGGGATTCTCAAATAAACATCAGAGAGAGAGAGATGCATTATTATTTCCATTCATCTCAGTGGTAGTTTTCTGGACATGGCAGACATACTTAAATAATAATCAACAATGTTTACTTTAATGACAGTGCCAACAAGGACAATTCTATAGGCCTTCAATTTTAAATTATTTCTGGAACTGGTCCTGGTCAAACCTTAAGAATATAGTCCCACAACTTTATTTTCTATAAAACAGAGACACTTCAGATGCAGGAAAAAGACACAGAAAGCTTCAGAGAAAAGCAGCGTGCGTATTTCTGGTTGGAAATTAAAAGCCATCAACTGACACACTTAAAACAGGAAGCATCAGCATTCAAATCAGAAGCAAGAGTCAAAGTTAGTCCACAGTTTAGTAAATGCTGGCCTCGTCTGTAAGTTATTCTTGACTGCTTTGATGCATTGCAGTTTGGTAGGGCATTGTTTTTGATGCTTACATTTGGAAAGGTTTTTTTTTTTTTTTTTTTTTTTTTTTTTTGCGCCCATGTATAAGATCAGGACATTAAATGTTTGTGTTGCCTAATGATGCTTGTTGTAAAATCAATAATCAATCAAGAATTCGATGTCATCATGTTCCCTTGATGTTTTTGCTAAACTATTTTTTTTTTACAGTGCATCCTACAGTTTTAACTTTGACAAATAAAATACACGTAAGTCTGTGGTTAACATCCTTCAACCCCAGTACCAGCTGTTGAGATCACTAACTACTCGATAGTTCTTGTATCTTCTGACATGATCACAAGCCCAGCAAGCATGCTCAGGACCAAAGTAGGTTGTACTTGCAACGAAATGTTCTCTCCAGGTGAAGTACTGCCTGTACAAGTCCTCATTTTGGTCCAGAAGCTTAAGATGTTCAGCTAATTCTTTAGGAGACGAGAAGTCGTCCACATGGATAAAGGCATTGCCAGGAATTAATTCCTCATAGTTTTTCCTTGGTGGACCGAGAACCACGGGAACAGTGCCGAGTTTCAGAGGGTTGTAGAGTTTTTCTGTGATGTAATCTTTATGAATGGAGTTCTCAAAGGACAGGTAGAATTTACAGCTGGACACCAAATCCGAATAACCTTCATTGCTAACGGGCCTCCTAAAGCCGCGTCCGTAGGCTTCTACTTTGATATATTGCCTTAAATTTTCATAATATTGTGAACGCTTGTGGTTTGAGTTCCAGTTGCTCACAATCCAGCAAACAAGTTTATCTTTATTTGGGATTGTAAAAGTCTTCCCACCAGTTTTCTCTGAGATTCGTCCGTAAGGGACCGTGATGTCAGAATCTAGTCTGTAAGTTGAGGTCAGATTGAACAGATTGTTTAGAGTTGACCGCTTCGCTGAGTTACTGGGAGACTCCATGTTCATCCAGATCCATTTCTGGAACGGAGGTCGCGGCAGCGTCGGCATGTTGGATAAGTCCCCACGAATGTCACTGTGATGAAACAAAACGCCATGTGCGCTGTTAAACTGATCCCTGTTGTCTGTCAAGCGGCAGCCGTGGATGTTGAACAGTGAACTGCAGATTCCTAAATCAAACTTGAACCCCATAGGCCACATCCAGATCAGGAGGATAGTGTCTGGATCAGTTGGTGGCACTGGTTCTGTTTGGGTAAACAGGTTTGAGACAGAGGTGATGTTCACAATACAGGTGTTGTTCACCGTTTCTGTTAGATTTGGCATCTTGAGAGCGTTGATGCAGATGTCTCTGCAAGAATTAGGTCTGGAAACGGTTGGCTGGTTTAGACAGTTTACGTTCGGCTCGTAATACGTGTAGAATATTGCTGAGAAACACATCGATAAAGCCGCTGTGATGAGGACGTTCTGACAGACTCTGGATGAGGCCTTGAGCTCCATCTTTGACCTTTAGTAGACAGAGCATGATTCAGACATGTTCACAATCCTTCATCTGAAGTCTGAGTCAAGTTTGGAGTCTTTCATTACAAGTCCGAGTCAGGTTTAAAAATCCGATTTACAAGGTATTTTAAAAGATTTGTGTGTGTTCACTACTCAATGCTGTGTGTGCACTTAGAAATGCAGAGCGTAAATTTCGAATAAATAAGCTTTCCATTGGCGTATGGTTTGTTAGCATAGGACAATATTTGAAAATCTGGAATCTGATGGTGCAAAAAATCTAAATATTGAGAAAATCACCTTTAAAGTTGAACTTAATGAAGTTCATAGCAATGCATATTACTAATCAAAAATTAAGATTTGACATATTTACGGTATAAACTATTAATTAAGATTAAGCTTATAGCAATGGCAATTGTTTTTTTAATCACAAATATTTTGGTGGTTCTTGAAATAGAGTATACTTGTCTAGGTGGCTCGTCGAATAGAAAAGTTTGGGAATATATATGACCCTGGACCACAAAGTGGGTACAAAGTGGGTAGCACGGGTATATTTATAGCAATAGCCAAAAATGCATTCTATGGGTCAAAATTGTCAATTTTTCTTTTAAGCCAAAAATCATTACAATATTAAGTAAAGATCATGTTCCATGGAGATTTTTTTGTAAATTTCCAACCATAAATATATGAAAACTTAATTTTTGTTTAGTAATATGCATGGCTAAGAACTTCATTTGGACAACTTTAAAGGCGATTTTCTCAATATTTCGATTTTGGTTTTGCGCTCTCGTTTTCCAGATTTTCAAATAGTGGTATCCCGGCCAATTATTGTCCTATCATAACAAACCATGGCATGTATAATGTATAAAGGATAGATTTTCCATTCATGTTTTTAACAGAACGCACCACAGCATACACTGAAAAAAATTACTTGTAAGATTTACTTGAAACAATCTTTGCAATAATTTGCACATTACAAGTAAATTACTATTGAACTTAACATTCATAAAGAAATTAAGTAAATATTACATAATTATATATCAGTTCACTCATAGAATTAAGTAAAATCTACTTGCCTAAGTTAAGTAAATTTAACTAAGAAAATATGCAACTTTAGCTTGGCCAATAAAAGTTTAAGTAATTTTTTTTATTTAGTCAAGACTTGGTAATACTTTGATTTTACATGATATAGCACCCAATTCAACAATGCTTTTAAAGTGCATGTTACTTAAAAACATCAAGTAAGTTATACAATAGATATCATGTAGGCACCAAATCTACATAATCACTATACAAGCACCTAACCCTAATCACAAGTTACCAAATCTAACAACAAAAACCATGTAAATACAACTAAAAACAGGAAAACCTTATTATTATCCATGCCCAAAGGCATGATGGGAACACCAATATCAGAAAATGGGAGCAGGTTTTACTTAATTTTATAACATTTATATTTACATTTTAACTTCTACAAGCTTATTTATTGGAAATTAAGTACCAATACCAACAAAAAGTGTATTCGATACAAATTATTGCCTGAACTAATGTTTTCATGTAAAAATCACATTTGTTTTCCTATAGTATTTTCTACACCACAGAATAATTTTTATCAGTGTATGCAATTGTGAATGCGTTTTAAGACTTGATGCTGCCATTCCGGTATCTTTAATTGCGTTCCTACATTCACTGCATCTAGCCGATCTTAATGAAGTTTCTGATAATGACACACTAACTTAATGTAAGAATGATGGCTCCTGCCACGTTTCATTTTGGATTGTACACGCAACATACGTCATCGAATACTATGATAAAAGTCCCATCTATATCAACAAGAAAATGCGTGATGCAAATATTTGACCCTGGACCACAAAACCAGTCATAAGGTTAAATTTTACAAAACTGAGATGTATACATCACATGAAAGCTCAATAAATAAGCTTTCTATTGATGTATGGTTTGTTAGAATAGGACAATATTTGGCCGAGATACATCTATTTGAAAATCTGGAATCTGAGGATGCAAAAAATCTAAATACTGAGAAAAACACCTTTAAAGTTGTCCAAATTAAGTTCTTAACAATGCATATTACTAATCAAAAATTACTTTTTGATATTTATAGTATGAATTTTACAAAAAAAATCTTCATGAAACATGATCTTTACTTAATTTCCTAATGATTTTTGGCATAAAAGAAAAATCAACAATTTTGACCCATGCAATGTATTTTTGGCTATTGCTACAAATATACCCCAGCGACTTAAGACTGGTTTTGTGGTCCAGGGTCACATATAGTAAAAGCTTTACATGTACTTTAAATTGCAAGATATTTATAATATCAGTAATTGATGATAAAAGACTTGAGCTGCGTTTAAAATATTCACAAGTTCGTCTTTTCGAATCAAGTCTGAAGTCATTTTAGATTAAGTCTGGAGTATGATTATGTACTGGTGTTTAAATATCTTTCTAGATTTGTTAAGTTGCATTGATGTCTATAAAACTTTGTACAGATTGTTTCAAAGCCGTCTTTGGGTGTGAAACAGGAAACAAAGGTATGAAAATTTGCTGTTAATTTACTCACCCTCAGACTATCCGAGATGTAGTTGACTTCTTCAGCTGAACAGTAAAAATGACTTTTAGCTGAAACCGTGGTCCTGGGTGATTTATACACTGGACATCTGTGGTTGCCAGTTTTTGAGAGTCAAAAAAAGATTTACAGACAAGACCAAATGAATCCCCGTGTCTCCTGATGATACACTGAGGTCTTGCGAAGCAAAATGATCAGTCTGTGCGAGAAAATGAACATTATTTACAACATTATTACCTTTAATCCACTGTAAACTATTCTCGTGAGTTCACAACTGTCTGGACCACAAACTTCCTCATTAACACTTATGTGCGGATGCAGACTCACACATAAGCTAATGCCACTGCTTGTTAGAACTCATGTGCAGACCTTCACCAGCAGAACTGAGAGCAGCACAACCACAAACCTCTCAGTAAGAGCGAGGAGTCATGAGACATGGCGGTGGTAAAGATTATTGCAGTGACAACACAGGTAGAATCAAACTGGGTCAGACATCAAAAGTCTGTGAAAAGTCGATTTTCCCGAAAGGAATCATGCACGTCATCCATTTCCATACCTAAAACATATTTTACAGTCACATTGTTCACATAAACCCAACTCAGAGGCTTCCTACCAGTGTAATAACATCCACAGAGTTTGTTGTGAGGCTGATGATGTTGCGGAGACAACCCGTGACCCTACTATTTCTACATCCCCTACCACGAGGGGGGAAGTAATGGTTGGGTCACTGCTATTGATGTAACACAAGAAAACAGTTACAGTTAAGTTCAGTTTTATTTATACAGCACGAAAACCACTATGGTTGCCCGAAGTGCTTAACAGTGTCCATTAAAGGGATACTTCACCCCAAAATGAAAAATTGAAGCTTATTTGCTTACCCCCAGGGCATCCAAGATGTAGGTGACTTTGTTTCTTCAGCAGAACACAAACGAAGATTTTTAACTCAAACCGGTGCAGTCAGTCAGTCATATAATCCATGGCAGTGGATGGGCACCAGACCTTTAAAAGTAAAACAAAACATCAGA
>NC_133377.1:43103403-43133798 GCF_049309525.1 Garra rufa
CACCTTAACTTTTTACATTTAAAACTCTGTGTTTGCTCCATAAAACATGGGTCGATAATTGCAATCACTTGACAATAAACAGCTGAAAAAAATGTATTATTACTATTATTTAGGAGTGCTGAAATATTACGGTTTCCATAGTAACAGCTGTACACAAAGCAGCATTAACGCAGTTTTATCAGACATGAAATGAAAATTCCAACGACACGTTTCTGAGGACAGTAACGGAGGAACGCCATCAAATGTAGCGAAGTAAAAGTAAATTTTTTTTCACTATAAATGTACTTGAGTAAGAGTAAAAGGACCTATCTTTAAATATACTCTAAAAGTACTAGTTACCCCAAAAATTTACTCAAGTAAATGTAACGAAGCAAATGTAATTCGTTACTACCCACCTCTGCAAAACATGCACAGACAAATCCAAATTACACCCTGCGACTCGTGACGATACATTGATGTCCTAAGAGACGTTCTTGCGAAAAACTGAACAGTATTCATATTTTTTTTTACCTTTGATACACCGCCAAGTCCATCTGTCCTGAGCACAAGCTTTTCATCCGGCTCATTACATGTGAACGCGCTCAAGTGTAATATACCCAAACACCGGAAGGGGAAATCGGTGAAAAGTCCCGGATGAGTTTGTGAAAGCAAACGTAATCTTTTTAGCTTTAAGTCGGTTTGAACAATCAGTATACGCGCAAGTAATTACCATTTTGAATAGCCGCTATACCCACAATCTCTGTGCACTGTGGAAACAATAAGTGTTGTATACACGCGACAGATCGCTTCTGGCATTTGCGTATTCTCTGTAACGTGCCTGATGCTAAACTCGTGCTCAGGACAGATGGACGTGGCTGTGTGTCAAAGGTAAAAAATTATATAAATACTGTTCAGACGTTTCGCGTCTTAGGACATCAGTGTATCGTCACGAGATGCAGAGTGTAATTTGGATTTGTCTGTGCCTTTTTTTTTTTTTTTTTTTTACTTTCAGAGCCCATTCACTGCCATTATATGAATAACAGACTGCAACGGTTTGAGTTAAAAATCTTTGTGTTCTGCTGAAGATACAAAGTCACCTACATCTTGGATGCCATGGGGGTAAGCAGATAAACATCAACTTTTCATTTTTGGGTGAACTATCCCTTTAACCTAACCCTAAAAATAAATAAATAAATAAAATACCAAATACAGTAGAGAAGTCACAATGTCTCAGCTCAACTCGAAATAAACGCAATAGAATACATGTGTGTCTTAAGCAAAAACGTAAAAATTCCAACAGTCTGAGCAGTTCTTATGTGCACAGGTAAGCTTTTCCACAGATTAGGAGCCACCACTGAAAAAGCTTGTTCACCTTTATTTTTTAACCTGGCTCTCGGAACACGAAGGAGCATCTGATTGGATGACCTCAGTGCTTTAACAGGAGTATGGACATGTAAAAGTAGGGATGCACCGAATGTTCGGCAACCGAAATTATTCGGCTGAAAATGGCAACAAAAAAAAACTATTGCGGTGTTCAGCCGAATTAACAAAAAGGCAGAATAAATTATACAGAACAATGACGTGATGCAATAAAATAGAGGCGTGCACTAATGCAGCAAACATGTAGGCAGTGTGAAAATCGCAAAATGGCCTTAAACAATTAGTAAATAAACTTCAGAATGTTATATTGTCTAATACATGCACCAATTATTTTTATTCTGACAGCGCTGCACAAGCTCCTTAGCCAGGGTTCAAATCCCAAGGAAAAACAGCCAGTGTGATGAGAATCATTCATAAATCTGCTGCTTTCAGTAAAAACTGGTACTGAGGTGTTCTTATGGGTTTCCGCCGAAATAAAAGTCAGCATTCGTAAATGCTAGTACTATAATTTTACTGTTGTTCTGCAAAATAAAATAAAGTAAGATAAAAATAAGGATCATTACAACAACTCTTGTACCTGGAAGACGCATGCCTGATTCAGGAAGGGGGTCTTAAAAATGGCCAAAGAATATTATTTTACTAGCTTATTTATTTTAAGTTAAATTGTGCTTTGTTTGTAGGCTATAATGTCTACTAGAATGTTAAAAATGTTCAGTGTTAAGAAATATTTTTAAATAGTTGTTTTATAATTTATTTTATTACTTTAATTTTTTTTAAAAGCAAGACCAAACTGTAAAAAGCAGGTCTAGTGTTTAATTATTGTTCAGCTTCAGCCAAGAACTTTCATGTCAGTGCATCCCTAAATTAAATGCTTTTATTTATCAAGGACACATGAATGGCTGATCTGCTGGGTGGAGAGAAGATTGTCACCCATTCAACAGCCGGTGCACATGAACAAAGAAATCTGGGCCAGTTTTCAGCCACAGAACGAGGGGGCTCTGTTTAACACTTGTTCACTGACTTGCCATGACGTACGCACACAGACACCTCAACATGACGGAAAACCACCGTCACACTGATGACCTGGGGGGTGTTCCATAAAACAAGTTTATCAAATAAGCCAGGCTTATTTCAGTTAGTCTGACTTATTGTCACTTGATTTGGCTCAAAATAAGTCAGACTAACTGAAATAAGCCTGACTTATTTGGTAAACTTGTTTTATGGAACACCCCCCAGGGAATAACCAACAGTTGTGGGCAGTATGTTATGATAAAAAAAAAAGCTCTGCAGTCTAATTCTGGTATAAAGTCAACATAAAACCAGAATTCATTATTAACCCAGCTAATACGAATTTTAACTAACATTCCCATGAAGTCAAAAAAACATTATTTCTGAATATTCTCTTAATATTCAAAATGATAAAACAAAAAAACGGGCTCATATTCAACAAATAACATCTGTGCCGTCTGAAACTGATAAGTTTGCAGAAGCTGAGAATGGAGATCTAAATCAGCGCAACCAGAGCAAAAACCACAATGTCTATAATGTGCACACTCCCACCTATTCAGCAGCAACATCACATACAGACTGCCTGACTTGTGGTTTGACCTAAAAACGTAACCAATCATGATTACAACTTTGAATACACTCTTAAAAATAAATGTTCTTCATTACCATCGACAGTTCCACGAAGAACCTTGAACATCCATGGGACCTTTCAAAATGCAGAAAAGGTTCTTTATAGTCAAAAAGGCTTTTTACATTTTTAAAATGTTCTTCAAAATGGTTCTTTTAAGAACTGTTCACTGAAAGGCTCATTGGGGTACCAAAGATGGTTCTTCTATGGCATCACTGCAAAAGCACCCCTTTGAAGTCTACTTTGATATATACTAAAAAGAGTTTACTAGAAAGAAAGGCTTTGAACAACTAATTTTCACGTTTGAGTTTCGTCTTGCCAGTCAAGAAGTGTCCATCTCCGAATGCGAATGAATGGACTCCATAGGACGAAATATTAGGCTTATATGAGGCTCTTTTTACAACTAGAAGGTTAATATTGTTTTTCACTTGCGGCAAAACAACGAATTAGCCGTGCATTTATATGGAAATATGCTTTAGGAGCTATCCATCCTCGCATTCGGAGATGGACACTTCTTGACTGGCAAGACGACCGCGAGCGGAAACTCAAACAGTGAAAGTGAGTTGTTCAAAAACTTTCTTTTAGTAAACTCTGTGTACACAAACAATGTTCTCAATGCTGGAGTTCATGTGTAGAGACCCAGGCGATACATCGAGCAAAGTTTCATGGTGTGTCGAGTCTTCTTAGTGTTGTAAAAATATCGATTTTGATGCGCTCAAAGTTATGCCCCTAGTACTCCCATTCACCGGCCATTGACCACAAAACTAAATCACGGTCAATCTCAAAAACGGCTCGTTTGTCGTAATTATGCTTTTAGATATAAGTTTGTCTCATTTACAGTAAAAAAAAAAAAAAAACAGCCCAGGTTGCATTTTGGCAATAGTTGTCCTTTAAGAAAAAAAAGCCAGTTTTGAGTGGGAGCTTAGGTCAGTGGTGTCTACGGCTATCCATTGGCTCCGCTACTGCTCCATACGCTTCGAAACATTTTGCGACGCAATGGTTGAACTGATTCAGAGTTTTCACGCATAACTGTGCTTTTTAAAATCAGCGCAAGCAATGTCGAAATTCCAAAATGAATGGCGCTTTTGAAATTAATTTCTGAAGTCAAGAGTTTGAGTTTGTATCAGTCGGAGCGGATCCAGTGTAAATGACTCACTCAATTGATTCGGATTTTCTGTTCTTGTTTTCGCGTCTTCATCCATGTTTACACGCCACTGTCAGCACTACTACTGGCTTAGCTCGGTAATTTTATGACATTTGCTGAAATAAGCAAAAAAAGTGTGCTGTTCACAAATAAAACCCACATTTCCATTCCAAAGAGAACTGCTTTCAAGGTCAAAAAGACTTCAAACACAAATCTAGGAACATATGTGGAACATATAAGGTTAAATTTTACAAAACTGAGATGTATACAACATATGAAAGCTCAATGAATAAGCTTTCTGTTGATGTATGGTTTGTAAGGATAGGACAATATTTGGCTGAGATACATCTATTTGAAAATCTGGAATCTGAGGGTGCAAAAAAATCTAGATACTGAGAAAATCACCTTTAAAGTTGTCCAAATTAAGTTCTTAACAATGCATATTACACATCAAAAATTACATTTTGATATATTTATAGTAGCAATTTTACAAAAAATCTTCATGGAACATGATCTTTACTTAATTTCCTAATGATTTTTGGCATAAAAGAAAAATCAATAATTTTGACCCATACAATGTATTTTTGGCTATTGCTACAAACATACCCCAGCGACTTAAGACTGGTTTTGCGCTCCAGGGTCACATATTGAGGTGAGTTAACCAGTTTACTGCTAACTAGTGAAAACACTTCATTAATGTGACGAGCTGCAGCTCAAAATAACATGTTAGATGGAAATATTGTGCATTATGATGAAGTTTGTAGCTATATTTTAAATAGTTTGAGCACTGCAGTTCAGTTGCTGACAGTTCAATAGGAAATTAATTGAAAGCATCCCATCATTTCATACCATTGAAGTAATGTTACGTTTATCAGTATATCTTAATAAATATTTGAGAAATGATTGTGCATTTTTGTATTAGTCTATATAAAGTGATAGTCAATGTAAATGGGTAAGTGGGAGAGGTATATAAACACAAAACTGGTCAAATGTGTTGAAAGAATGATTCCTTGACACAGTTTTATTTCAGCAAGTACTCAAGAATCAGATGTACAGTGCTGTTGGAGAAATATTTAACCTGTAGAAAACATTTGTAGAAATAGTTGGAATATTTTGAAAGCAGGTGTATTTTGAAGGCCTCAATGCCTACATAACTGTCATTTAGGGTCACACAGGAAATAATGAGATTTTAGATAAAGTTGCTTGTGGTTTCATCTGTATTGATGCGAAGTTGCTCTTCTAGGCCACATGGCCTTCAAACATTTGCACATGTTTTGATGCATGCTAGTTGGCAGCAATAAGATAATTATAAGATAATTAATGAGGTGACCATAGGAAAGAAGTTGACCATTGTTTGAAAACTATGTAGAAAAAAGCCGTGAGTTGAACACTTGGTGAAATACCTACACTTTTAATTATTTAGAAGCGCAACTTAAAAAAAAAAAAGATTTGTAAATTATTTAAATTTACCTGACTTTTATCTCACTTTTAATGTTTATTGATTTTATCTATCTTTTTTTTATTTTACGATATGTTTTGTCTGCTCTTAAACTTACTTTAAATATGTAAACTTACTTTTCATTTCATTTTAACCTGTTATTGGCATGAAAATAGACAAATTTGTAATCTTTGATTTTTTTTGTTAAATTTTATGAATCAGTTTTTGACTACAATTTCTAAATATTATTATTAATGAATCTAATCATTTAAATGCTTTATTATATATTTTTTCTTATTTCTCTTTAAACATGTTAAACATTTGTTTTTAGATATATTTTGTTTTAGCTGTAAATTATTCTGTTTTGTCTATACTTCTATTTTTGTATTGATTTTAACCTGTACTTGTGTGAAAATATGCAGTTTTGTTTTTTGTGTATCTTTAATCTCACTTTCTAACTTTTAATCATTTGAGTGCATAGGATGTTATATACAATGACTGAACGTTTAAAATAAGTTTGATGTCTGCTCTTTTCCTGCAGAGACATTTAAGTCTGACAGTCTGTCGATGGCAGATGATCATGTGCGATTAGCTGATTTTGTCTCCTGTGTCCAGTAGGGTTGGGCATTGTTTGAATGTTATTGATTCCTTTAATATTGCCTCTCGGAATATTCTCTAATAGTCTTGTTACACATTAATGCTATTTTTAAATTATTTGAAACGAACGAATGATAGAGGGATTGAAGTGAAGACTTCATACAAGGAAAAACTGAAACACATTTAGGATGTTACGTTAAATAATTACAGACCCGGATCCAATGTCTAATGCAATAAATGAATGAATGAGTTTTTTTTTTTTTTCATCAATCCTTAAAAATAAGCACAATAGCCTTTATTTCTTATCATTTATGAATATTAGGCATATTTTTATTTTGTTTATGCTCTGTTTATTTTATTTAGTTTTTGTGTTGCTTAATTTATATTGAGTTTCATGTGTATCATCTGTTTACTCAAGCTCACTTGCACTCCTATTTTTTATTTGTTTTGATATTTTACATACTGTATGTTTGTTGAATGTGTTACAATTAATGCACATTCACACTCAAACATTGAAATAGTCATTTTATGTGCTTTCTTCACTCGTCAAATTTCTATGACAGTTTTTTAGACTGGTGGGGTCAATTTGCCTTATCTTGCAATTAATTTATATAATTATCTACAAAAAAATAAAGGTGCTTTAAAAGGTTCTTCGGAGCAATGCTGCAGAAGAACCATTTTTGGTTCCAGAAAGAGCCATTCAGTCAAAGGTTCTTTAAAGAAACATCTCTTTCGTACCTTTTTATAATCTGAAGAACCTTCTTTCACCACAAAGAATCTTTTGTGAAACTGACGTTAAAGGTTCTTTATGAACAGAAAAGGCTCTTCTATGGCATCGTGAAGCACCTTTATTTTTAAGAGTGCATGTACTAAATTCCTTATTCGTTTTGTAAGGGTAGTCTTGTTATTGTGCATGTGATTAGTCTGACTAGTTCTGCCGGAGATGCTCCTTACTTTCAGTTTCATTCTCTGCTATCTGCTGTCTTCACTGAGTGGTAAATGTGCATGCATGAATGTAAATGAATTTATCTTTCTTTACCCATCATATTGCGATAATGTTACTGCATGTCTAAATTGTCATCAGTTAAGCTTGTGTAGTTTAGTTCATACAGAATATGGAAAAGCAATGCGCGTCTAATTCACGTGCGTATGTTTAGCGCATTTTATCGCAACATAATTCTAATTAACGCATACAGATATCACTGAGGTGAATGCTTGTTTACTTCATATAGACGGATTCTGATATATCGTATTTATTTAAGCCTAAGCCACATTTTACTACCTCTGTTATTCCAATGACTTGCAATGCTGATAATATACAGTAATGCTTACATTTCCTAGAGAAAACGAGCAAAGAACATCTTCACTGACTAGCCTAGCCAACTCTATAGTGCGAGTTGCGCTTATACAAAAACACTCCCGTTATAATCAGTTAACTGTATGATGAATAAATCTCTTACCCATTTTCACTGCACACGGCTCTGCTAGTGTTTATACCGCTGCACTTTCTGAAGCATCCTAGAACCGCTAAAATTATGCGCCTTTTTGAAGGATAATAAAAATAATAATCGTCTTGCTATAGTCAAAGGCATCCGCAGGAGATATCTCTGACTGTCGTCGAAACACGATACCATCGTCTATCAGCACAGCCCTATAACCAAGGTCAATTCCTCAGGGAATCTACAGTGCAGCTGACGCAGTACTGTATGAAGGCAGCATGGTTAGAATTTTTCTCTCTAATAGTATTAATCTTGAATGTAAAGACGTTTATTAAGTCATTAATGCTGTCAACACACTGTACACTGTTAACCTTACTTAGATATAGTTAGTTATCTTTACTTATAAAACGGTTAGTTTCATTCCTCAATTCTGATTGGTCAGCAGCTGTGTGGTATTCATGATATGGCACGGCTATGACCGCTTCACTCAACGGTTTTGTGTATCATTGAACCCCCTTAGCAACCACCCTTAGCAACGTAAACACAGCTGCAGCAGTAAGGGACTACTTTTTACAGCGGAAGGCAGTTAATGATTTTACTTTATGAAAACGTACAACTTAATATATATATAAATTAATATATATTTTTGATTTTAATATTTTTATTGTGTGGTAACCGTTTTATAAAAGCAATAAGGTACTTGAGGCCGTGCTGTATCATGAATAAATCACGGCTGAAGGGGTTGCAGGCACTCCGCTTCGCGTCGTGCCTAACAACGCCCTTCAGCCGTGATTTATTCATGATACAGCACGGCCTCTCGTACCTTATTGCTTAATTAGTTGCTATACTTATTAGGTTTTATTAAGTTACTGCTACTTTCAAGGCAAGTAAAACATGATGGTACAGACAGTAAAGACGAAAAATGAACAAAAAAATCCGAAAATTCTGGCTTATGTTTTTCCCATTTTAAAACAGAAGAAATCCTCATAATCATCATCATAATACAATCAAATCGTTTGTCATTTCTCTTTATTTCTTTCGGATAGTATTTGGATTTGCTGTTAGTTATATCCTCTGGGTCTGAGTGCAGTTATTGGAGACAGATTAATCCTAATAGACATGCTGCTACAACTGAAGCCATTACATTAAATACTTAAAACAGTGTATTTCTATAACTTCAGCAGCGTGCAGATCCTCCTTTATGTCAGGACTGTGGCGAAGGCAGCGCTGACAATCACCTATAGCTCGCTCACATGTTATCATATATTTTCTATAACGGGAAATCGTATCGTTTTTATGACATAATATGTCGTTTTAACAAGACAAGATCTGAATTCTGACTTTTTTTTCTCGCAATTCTGACTTTATAACTCGCAATTATGACTTTATATCTCGCAATTCTGACTGTATAACTTGCAATTCTGAGAAAAAAGGGTCACAATATTATTATTTTTTTATTCAGTGGCGGAAATGGGCTTCCATAGGGTGACGCACGGCACAACCCAGCAATTAAATTTTAAAAACAGATTCTGTTGTGTGGACCCTTTTCAATTTTGTATTTTTGATCCAAAACGAAATTTTTAAATATGAAAAACAAGACAATTTTCATTTTTCGTTTCTGATTCAAAATCAAATAACAAAAAAAAAAACAATCAGATTTTCATTTTTTGATTTTCATTTATCAATTGAAAATGGAAAGCACGAATAATACACGGATTGTACGGTCCGTGTATCATCTGATCATTCAGTTATTCCACTTAATCTGGCAAACGAAAAATAGGCAAAACAGGTTGATGTTTCATTTTTGGGTTTTTCTGTATGAGCCAAAACATGACAGCTGATTTGTTTTTTCCGTTTTTCAGCTCGAAATCAAAATCCAATAAACAGGAAAACCAAAACGAAATAATACGGCTATATTACGTTTTTCTTTATTTTTAGCTTTGCGCATGCGCAATGAATAGCGGCGTAAAAGCCTGTCATCATTTGTGGTACACAATGTAAAGTAGAAAATACACGTCATGCCAGCCGCACTTTTTTTGCGCGTCTAATCGTGCTGAGAGCGGTCAAAATCTATGTACAAAATATAATTTATTCAGAAACATTAAAATCATACTCTTTTTTGACTTGATGGAAAATAGCAATAAATAAATATTGTATATATAGGTGCGATTTGCCGGGGGGATGATAATGTGATATCCTAATTATTAATACATAAATAAATAAAAAAATCGCAAAAAAAATAAAAAAATAAAATAAAATCACAAAAAAAAAAAAAAAATAAAATCGTGAAATACTGGAGAGACTGGTTAGTGTAATTTGTTGACAACGCGCATTATATACCCGTCTTTTTAGGTAAGAAAAAAATAATGGGTGTCAGGTCATGAAATGTTTTTAATACGACGGAAGCTGTATTATGTCATCACAATTTAATAAAAACATCCTAAGTTAGGCCTATTAATAGTAATGATTAATTTAAAACAACGAATACATTTTATAGAGAAGGTGAGCAAACTAGTATCAACGGAGCTTTTTGGAAACTCCGAATCAGTAAACACTGCGTGATCCACTGTTTCGAAGCGCTCCAATCGGATCTCGAATCATTTGATTCGACTTCACGATTAGACGCGCAAAAAAGTGCGGCTGGCATGACGTGTATCTTCTACATATCTTTACATTATAGTGTACCACAAATGATGACAGGCTTTTACGCTGCTATTGATTGCGCATGCGCAAAGCGGTAAAACACAGCAAAAACTGAAAATAAAGAAAAACGTAATTTAGCCATATTATTTAGCTTTGGTTTTCCTGTTTATTGTATTTTTGATTTCGAGCTGAAAAACGGAAAAAAGAAATCAGCTGTCATGTTTTGGCTCATTCAGAAAAACCCAAAAATGAAATATCAACCTGTTTTGCCTATTTTTCGTTTGCCAGATTAAGTGGAATAACTGAATGAAAGAAAAATCAAAAATGTTGACCCATGCAATGTATTTTTGGCTATTGCTACAAATATACCCCAGCAACTTAAGACTGGTTTTGTGGTCCAGGGTCACATATGGATTACATGTGGAAGCATCTGTTTTTCGGTTTCTTCTTCACTTGTGTTTAGGAAATTCTGTACAGAATGTTAATAACACCCTAGCTTATAACAATGAAAACACGGATTCTCAGAGCACAAGTATAGCTCAGATATATTTAGACTTTTTCTATGTATAAGTCAAGTATGCTTGAATGCAGGTGTGCGACATAAATTGTGTGCGATCTATAGGCCTATCCCATTTTTGGCCCCCTCCAGCTGTTTAAATGTAAGCAAGTAACTTTTACTACATTTTAAATGAGGTACTTTTTAATTTTACTTGAGTAGATTTTTAGACTGGTGCTTTTACTTGTACTTAAGTAAAATGTAATTAATACAATGGTACTTTAGTAGAATATATATATATATATATATATATATATATATATATATATATATATATATATATAAATTTTTTTTTTTTTTCTTAATGGGGATGGTGTGGCACAATAGAGTACTTGCACTTTTTCTCCCACTTTAAGCTCTGTTCAAGACAATATGTGACCCTGGACCACAAAACCAGTCATAAGGGTCGATATGTGGTTTGATATGATAGGACAATAATTCAATAATACAATAATAATACAACCATTTAAAAATCTTGAATTTGAGGATGCCAAAAAATCTTAATACTGAGAATATATATATATATATATATATATATATATATATATATATATACACTGTATATGTGTATATATGTGTGTGTGTGTGTGTGTGTGTGTATGTATTTTATTTTATAAAAATATCTGCATGGAACATGATCTTTACCTAATTTCCTGTTTTTTGCCATAAAAGAAAAATCATTAATTTTGACCCACACAGTGTATTTTGGCTATTGCTACAAATATACCCTGGCAACTTAAGACTGTTTTTGTGGTCCAGGGTCACATATAACTATTTCAGTTGCTAAGTTTATTGTGTTCTAAAAATCATGTCAGTTTTGTAACTTCGATATTTCCTGATGTTGGGTTTACATCTTTTATGGGGACATTCCATAGGCGTAATGGTTTTTATACTGTACAAACCGTACTTTCTATGGCCCTACACCTACCCTACACCTAAACCTAGCCCTCACAGGAGATTGTGCACACTTTTACTTCATCAAAAAAACTTATTGTGCATGATTTATAAGCCTGTTTCCTCATGGGGACCTGAGAAAGGTCAAAATCTTCCCACAAGGTCAAAATCTACTGGTATTCCTATCCTTGTGGGGACATTTGGTCCCCACAACGTGATGAATACCAGGTACACACACACACACACACACACACACACACACACACACACACACACACACACACACACACACACACACACACACACACACACACACACACACACACACACATCAAGTTATTGTTGTTGTGTTCTCATTGGTTCTCTTCTTGTGTTCAGATGCCTGTGATCTCACACTAGATCCAAACACAGCACATACAATGATCCTCCTGTCTGAAGAGAACAGAAAAATCACGTATGTGTTTGAGTATCAGCAGTATCCTGACCATCCAGAGAGATTTGAGGAGACTTGGCAGGTTCTAAGTCGAGAAAGTATGACTGGACGCTGTTACTGGGAGGCTGAATGGTACGGATATGGAGCTCGTATAGCAGTATCCTATAAAGGAATCGAAAGGAAGTACGACGCCTGGTTTGGAAATGATGACAAATCCTGGAGTCTGTTCTACTATGAATTTAGCCATCTCTTACACGGTGATATGCATATATCAATACCCCATCACACTGACAGAGTAGGGGTGTATCTGGACTGGTCAGCTGGCATTCTGTCCTTTTATAACATCTCTGAGTCAGACAAACTCATACACTTACACACATTTAACGAAACATTCACTGAACCCCTCTATGCTGGATTCACCTTGTATCAATCTACAGTGTTTCTGCGTCAGTTTAAAAGACAAAGACAAAAGTTGCGCAGCAAATACTATGTGTAACTATTACTATATGTACTGTGACCAGAGTCCTTTAATTCCGTACCTGATCCAACCCACTTGACATGAAATACGTGACCTGAACCACACCAGCATTAAAGGGATAGTTCACCAAAAAAATGAAAATTTGATGTTTATCTGCATACCCCCAGGGCATCCAAGATGTAGGTGATTTTGCTTCTTCAGTAGAACAAAAACAAAGATTTTTAACTCAAACCGATAAGGGCAGTCAATGGTTACCAAATCTTTTACAATAAAAATAAAACATACACAGACAAAACCAAATTAAACCCTGCGGCTTGTGACGATACATTGAGGTCTTAAGACACATAACAATCGGTCTGTGCAAAAATTGTTTAATCATTGTTTAAAAAAAACACAGAAAAAACAACAACAAAATAAATGTGTCTATACTACTGTTTCAGCTATTAAAATAGTTTTGTATGTAATGGCAAAGTGATTACTATGTTTAGTTAAGTTCTTTATTAAATTAATTTCGAAAAACGCTTGGAGCATTTTTTGTTCATTAAATATTAAAATAAGGAGAAGCCTAAAACAGGCCCCTCGGACCGGGGACATGTAGACCAGACCACAAGGGCACTTTACCATCGGACCTCGAAGGGGCAAGGGCTAGAGCTCTAGAGGTTTAAAATATTTGGGAGGTTTTTTAGGGGATGACATGACTCAACATAAGAATTGTGAAGGAGTTGTTGAAAAAATGAAAGGACGTTTATAGGAATTTAAACGCCTGCTTTTTAAAATGTCATAAAGAGGAAGCATTCTTGTCATGACCTGGTCGCTTCTTCATTGTGGCATAAGTTGCCATGTATTGATCCTCCTCCTCAATTATTGCAAAAAAGTTATTCTTGTGGACTTCCTTTAAGACAGATAACACTGGGTCCAACAAAGCGTTCTTTATCTACCTAAAGAAGAAGGAGGACAAGTACTTATTCATCTACAAAGCAGAATGGAATTCTTTAGCCACCAGATCAATTAGATTGGTCTCTCTCTTCTTAACGAATTTGAAATCTACTTTTACAGTAGAGGAGAGTACATTGATAAAAGACTATTTTTAAGGAGCATTTGTGCCTGATGTAAAGGATTTACCCTAGTCTGATGGTTTCACCAAATTTGGATGGATTTAACAGCGTTTTTTTTGTTTTGTTTGTTTTTTAATGTGGAGATTATAGAGTATAGAGTTTGTGTGATGGTCTTTAATAAGACTTATCGGTAACACTTTCTATGAAGCCCGTATTTATAATACATTATAAGGGTATTTCTAAGGCATTATAATGAATGCATAATGCATTATAAAAAAACTTATAACATGTTATATCATCTCATGAATAATCGTAACAACAATTATAATACATTATAATATTTGAGTATTTGAGGTTATAACTTTTAAGATTATGATTATTTATAACACTCAATGGACGCCATATTAAATCTACTTAATTTATAATGGACTATATCATGTTACATTTATTTTTTACATTATATTACATTTTATTTTGATGGTCCACTTATTCTATTTACTATAAGCTTAAACTTTCCAACTACATTTCAACTAACACTCTTTAGACTATTAGTAGACGTAGGTTAAGGTTAGGCTAGGTAGAAGGTTCATGTACTTGCAAAGTTACAAATAATATAATATAACAGTTTATCTTTTGGGGAAACATCTAAATTTAGTGTTAGCATATATTTTGCATACTACTAATGATAATTACTGCTAGCTGACATGGAGTTGCAGAGTTACTTATCAAAAGCTGTCTAAAGGGTATCATCAAAATAATCAAACTGATAATACAAATGTGTCATTAAGCATTCATCTGATCTGATGCCTGATCTCAGGGGTTCTTTGGGAAATATTATTATAATTACTTATAAGTGGTCTTTGTATGCTTTAAGTAAAGTGACATGAGTAAAATGGCAAGATATGAGACTTATAAACTATGAGGAGGTAATCATACTCTTAAAAGCTATAACCACAAATAAGTAAAAATTATAATACATTAAAACTGTTTTTATGAATACTCATGAGATGATATAACATATTATAAGGTTTTTTATAATGCATTATGCATTCATTATAATGCCTTAGGAATACCCTTATAATGTATTATAAATACGGGCTTCATAGAAAGTGTTACCGAATTATCTTGCTAGGAAATCAGATACACCATGGAGATACACTTTTCTGTGGTTTAGATGAAAATGTAAAACCAGAATGGAGAATTATGGTGGCTTACAATGGAGAATGCTTCACGGGATTTTAGTTGTTAATTCCTTTGTTTTTGTTTTGAATGAACAAAGATGATCATCCCTTTTGTTTTCAAAGAGAAACAATGTTTCATGTTGTTGTACAATGTTTTAGATTATTATCATTCTTATTGCGAATGGAATTTTCATTGTTTTAATGACATTTTTTCGGAAAAGATTTTTATTCGGGGTTTTAAATAGTCAAAGAAAGAAATATGTCTGCCAGTTGCTGAATTTTATAATTGGCCAGGCAAAAATGGCCATATACGTAAGTAGAAGAACTAAATTGAACAAAAACCTTGTCAAGACATTACTTTGATTTTTTTTTAACTTTGGTTAAATCTAGAGTATTAATTGATTATACATTTTATAAAGAAATGAATGATTTGTTTACCTTAGAGAAGATTTGTTGTTGTAATGGAGCTCTTTGTACGATTTATGAAAATGATTTAATTTGTGCCTTATTAAAAGTATTGGTGTGTAGTTGTACAGTTGGGTAGCTGTTTGATTCAGTAAATTGTTTGTAAAGATGATTGTAAAATAAAGTTCTGTTTCAAATTCTCTCTCCTAGCGTTAAGTAACGTGTGCATTGTTTTACTAAGGCTACTTGTTTTTGACATATCCGACCGAACTACAAACTTTCCAGTTATGTCTTTGAGAAAGGGATATTGAGATATTAAGCTCAATCTACTCCGCGTGCTTTGCTTATCAGCTCGCACGCATCAGCTATACAGGCGTTAATACTGGATGTTTAGAACTATACATATACTTTGTAGACATCCTTAATCTCTAATAGCTCCATTCTGTGGCCTGTTGTTCTGCTGCCTGTGTTTCTTTGTCTGGATATGGCACTGAGGTGAGGCAACCGGTTTACTGCTAACTAGTGAAAAACTCTATTAATGTGACGAACTGCAGCTCAGAATACATGTTGGATTTTACCACTGTGCATTATGATCGTGTCTGTAGCCTAATTCACTAAGCTAGCTCGGCCGCGAAGAAATATAGACCTGAGTATCATCAGCATAACAGTAAAAGCTTACACCATGTTTCCTGATGATATCTCCCCAAGGGTAACATATGAAGCGTAAAAAGTAATGGCCCTAGTACTGAGCCTTGAGGTACTCCATACTGCACTTGTGATTGATATGATACCTCGTCATTCACTGCTACAAACTGATTTTGAATTTGAACCATGCCAATGCACCTCCACTAATGCCAACATAATTTTTTAGTCTATTCAAAACAATGTTGTGGTCAATAGTGTCGAATGCAGAACTAAAAGAGGGATACAACCATGATCGGTTGATAGGAGCAGGTCATTTTTAACTCTAATAAGAGTAGTCTCAGTACTATGATTTGGTCTAAATCCTGACTGGAAATTTTCACAGATGCCATTTTTCTGTTAGAAGGAACATAATTGTGAGGATAATGCCTTAGTGTCTTTGACAGGAAAGGACGTTTTGTGATTGGTCTGTAATTAATTTATTTGTTGGGGTCAAGTCAAGTCGAGATTATTTTATACAGCGCTTTTTACAATTCAAGTTGTGTCAAAGCAACCTTACAGTATTAAAATATCAAAATAGGACAATAGTGTGTCAATAATGCAAAAGTTCCATGTTGCATCAAAGTCAAATCTCAGAGGACTTATCTGGTTCCCATGGCCTTGTGCCAGCAGCCATTTATGGTAGGAGTTCTTTCCTGATGATCTGTCTCTGGGGCTCATCTAGTTGACAAAGTATCCGCCGACATTCGTCTGTAGGTGTTGATCCACCATCTGCTCTTGGTCTGGACTGGATCCGGGGGACTGCAGTGACTGTCTGATCTGTATACATGATCTGATGGCTACGGTGACCTCGGAATAAGAAACAAACAGACTAATATTAATGTAGATGCAAGAGTTACATGTTGCTACAAAGTCAGATTGGAGAGGACTCATCTGGTTTTCGCTGTCTTGCGTCGATGTCCGTCTAGGTGAGGATCTGTCTCTGGGTCTCATCTAGTTGACATGGATTCTGCTGACATTCAGGGCTGTAGAGGTTATCTCTTGGTGCTGATGGGTCCAGACTGGATCCGGTGGACTGCAGTGACTGTCTGATCTGGATGCATGATCTGGTGGCTACGGTGACCTCGGAATAAGAATGAAACAGACTAATATTAGCGTAGGTGCCATTCTTCTTCTGATGCAACAAGTACATCAGGTGTTGTGGGAAGCGTTCCCGGTTCCGGTTGACCTAATGTCACGGTTCATGAATCCACTGTGCTCTCCCTGTCATGTGTTTGGCGTCTGTGTGTGTGTGTATTGTCAGTTACGTCATCACTCATCAGCTGATCTCATTACCCACACCAGCTGCTGCCCATCTACTCCTCTATAAACACTCACTGCAGTCTCTCCTGTCTGTTAGATCGTTGTTTGATGCCCGTGAGTGAGTTTCGTCAGTGTCTTATCATCTGGAGTTCTGATCGTCGTCTGGTTTTGTGGTTCGTTTCATTGTCTGGATTTACTGTCGCAGCGTCGCTGGATTATTCATCTCACCTCATCATCTTCACGCTGACCATCTTGTCCCTGCACCACCAGTGTTGTTTTTGACAACCATCTTAGATTTAGTCTTAGTCTTTTGGACTAAAATGCTTCTTAGTTTTAGTCAAATTTTAGTCACTTCTATATGTGATAGTTTTAGTCTAATTTTAGTCGACGAAAAGTCAAAAAGGTTTTAGTCTAGTTTTAGTCGACGAAAAGTCAAAAAGGTTTTAGTCTAGTTTTAGTCAAAAAAAGTAGTCTTTTAACAAATTAATGTAGGTCAGTAAGTATTTTGCTGTTGGGTAGTGTCACTTATAAGTTGTGAAAATAGCAGATCTATAGTTCAACACAATGTGAGCTTCCGGATCGACTATTTTCACCAATAATTACAATAATGAAGGAATGTTTTAGAACATAAAAGACAAACAAGGATGGAATGCTAAAACGGCTTGCCATACTAGTATAGCAAAGAGTATTTAATGCTAAAACGGCTTGCCATACTAGTATAGCAAAGAGTATTTAATGCTAAAACGGCTTGCCATACTAGTATAGCAAAGAGTATTTAATGCTAAAACGGCTTGCCATACTAGTATAGCAAAGAGTATTTAATGCTAAAACGGCTTGCCATACTAGTATAGCAAAGAGTATTTAATGCTAAAACGGCTTGCCATACTAGTATAGCAAAGAGTATTTAATGCTAAAACGGCTTGCCATAGCGTCAGATACTTTTTAAGTTTTGATTGGCATGCACAATAAGTGGAAATGTCATGCATTTTAAACGTCTGACGGACCACCCACTAACATTTTCGTCTAGTCTCGTCATGTTTTAGTCATCAACGAGCCATTTTTATCTCGTCGTCTCGTTATCGTCATGAAAAAAAGTGGCGTCAACGAAATGATTTCGTCATCGTCATCGTTGACGAAAACAACACTGTGCACCACCTACCCATCCGAGAGACCTCCGCTGTTCATTGTGTCTGTGTCCATTCATCCTTTAATAAATCCGTTAACTCGCATTTTGCTTCCTCCTTATTTTTCAACCGTTACACCTAATTAATGCAGCCTAACAAAACTTTAACGGATTTGGATTATGAAATTTAAGTGTAGGCCAGGTTAAAGAGATGGGCCTTTAATCTAGATTTAAACTGACAGAGTGTGTCTGCCTCCCGAACAGTGTTAGGTAAATTGTTCCAGAGTTTGGGCGCTCAATGTGAAAAAGATCTGCCGCCCGCAGTTGATTTTGATATTCTAGGTTTTATCAAATTGCCAGAGTTTTGAGAACGCAGCGGACGTGAGGGACTATAATATGATTAAAGCTCGCTCAAGTACTGAGGAACTAACCCATTCAGGGCTTTATAAGTAATTAGCAAGATTTTAAAATCTATACAGTGTTTAATAGGGAGCCAGTGCAGTGTTGACAGAACTGGGCTAATATGTGACCCTGGACCACAAAACCAGTTAAGTCGCTGGGGTATGTTTGTAGCAATAGCCAAAAATACATTGTATGGGTCAAAATTTTTAATTTTTATTTTATGCCAAAAATCATTAGGAAATTAAGTAAAGATCATGTTCCATGAAGATTTTTTTGTAAAATTCCTACTGTAAATATATCAAAATGTAATTTATGATTAGTAATATGCATTTCTAAGAGCTTAATTTGGACAACTTTAAAGGCGATTTTCTCAATATTTAGATTTTTTTGCACCCTTAGATTTCAGATTTTCAAATAGATGTATCTCGGTTAAATATGGTCCTATCCTAACAAACCATGCATCAATGGAAAGTTTATTTATTGAGCTTTCATATGATGTATATATCTCAGTTTTGTAAAATTTTACCTTATGACTGGTTTTGTGGTCCAGGGTCACATATGGTCATACTTTCTGGTTCTAGTAAGAACTCTAGCTGCTGCATTTTGGAGCAATGAGAGACTAATAACAGCCAGTTCGAAGGTTTTGGGGACATATCCTAATGACGAATTAACAATATTCAGAAGAGGATCTATGACTGGAAGCACCTCTTTTAGTAGCTTAGATGGAATAGGGTAACACATAGTGTAAACACAGCGCTAAGATCCAGTAGCACTAATAGAGAGATACAACCCTGATTGGATGATAAGAACAGGTCTTGATAAGAGCAAGACAGAGAGGACTCTGTTTATTCTCATTTATGAGTGTCTCCTCTCTTGGATTACTATGTTGCAGGATCTGCTGACATTGCTGAGGACATTTGGTGATCGTATCCTGGAGGATGTGGCTCAGTTTTTCCTGGCCATCGATACAGTCCACAGGTTCGTTTCAGTGCACAGGTATCTGTACAAACACTTGTCAGTTTACAGTACATAAACTTGCAAATCATGACAGATTAAAATATTCCTATAATGTCATCAGACAGTGGTTTTATTATATAACCTCATTTAATATATGTGACCCTGGACCACAAAAACAGTCATAAGGTAAAATTTTACAAAACTGAGATGTATACAACATGAAAGCTCAATAAATAAGCTTTCTATTGATGTATGGTTTGTTAGGATAGGGCAATATTTGGCCGAGATACATCTATTTGAAAATCTGGAATCTGAGGGTGGAAAAAAATCTAAATACTGAGAAAATCACCTTTAAAGTTGTCCAAATTAAGTTCTTAACAATGCATATTACTAATCAAAAATTACATTTTGATACATTTATAGAAGGAATTTTACAAAAAATCTTAATGGAACATGATCTTTACTTCATTTCCAAATGATTTTTGGCAGAAAAGAAAAATCTATCATTTTGACCCATACTATTTATTTTTGGCTATTGCTAGAAATATACCCCAGCGACTTAAGACTGGTTTTGTGGTCCAGGGTCACATATTTGTATATTATTTTTTTTAGAAGTGGAACTTTTTTGATATGTAAAGTATTTAATTGAATGTACCTGACTTTTTTTCACTTTTAATTTTTATTGATTTGTTAAAGTTTTAAAAAAAAGTTTTAAGACTTAGTCCTGTAAGATCACGCTTTTTTTATTATTTTATTTTAAAAATGAAACAAACAAAGTGCTATGATAATTTTATTATTAATTATTTCCCTTTTTTATAGATATTTTTAATGAGTCACACTATGTGCGGTGTGAGCACCAAACCAAATCTCCAGGTGCAGGTCCAGGTGTTGTGAGAACCAGAACAAAAAAACTTATGTGCACCACTGATCATATGCTTAATCACCTATACGGCAAGCAGCTGATTGGTTCATGACTTTGTGATGCCAATAAAAAAAAAAGACATTTTACTTCAAAAACAGTACCAGCAAGGACAATACAGTAGGCCTTCAAGTCATACATTCTTATGTTGAACTGACAAATTTAAATCAGTTTTCTTATATAAGACTGTGATATTAATGTTTGTGTTGCGAAACAATGTTTGTCAAGAAGTCAATAACATATTGCCAGAACAAGAACTCGATTTCAATGCATCATGTTCCCTTGACATTTTTGCTAATTATAGTTTAATCTTTGACAAAAAATATGGCATCTGGCTTGACATTTGGCTTGACTAACATCCTTCAACCCCAGTACCAGCTGTTGAGATCACTAACTACTCGATAGTTCTTGTATCTTCTGACATGATCGCAAGCCCAGCAAGCATGTTCAGGAGCAAAGTAGGCTGAACTTGCAACGAAATGTTCTCTCCAGGTGAAGTACTGCCTGTACAAGTCCTCATTTTGGTCCAGAAGCTTAAGATGCTCAGCTAATTCTTTAGGAGACGAGAAGTCGTCCACATGGATAAAGGCATTGCCAGGAATTAATTCCTCATAGTTTTTCCTTGGTGGACCGAGAACCACGGGAACAGTGCCGAGTTTCAAAGGATTGTAGAGTTTTTCTGTGATGTAATCTTTATGAATGGAGTTCTCAAAGGACAGGTAGAATTTACAGCTGGACACCAAATCCGAATAACCTTCTTTGCTAACGGGCCTCCTAAAGCCGCGTCCGTAGGCTTCTACTTTGATATATTGCTTTAACTTTAAATAATATTGTGAACGCTTGTGGTTTGACTTCCAGTTGCTCACAATCCAGCAAACAAGTTTATCTTTATTTGGGATTGTAAAAGTTGTATTCCCACCAGTTTTCTCTGAGATTCGTCCGTAAGGGACCGTGATGTCAGAATCTAGTCTGTAAGTTGAGGTCAGATTGAACAGATTGTTTAGAGTTGACCGCTTCGCTGAGTTACTGGGAGACTCCATGTTCATCCAGATCCATTTCTGGAACGGAGGTCGCGGCAGCGTCGGCATGTTGGATAAGTCCCCACGAATGTCACTGTGATGAAACAAAACGCCATGTGCGCTGTTAAACTGATCCCTGTTGTCTGTCAAGCGGCAGCCGTGGATGTTGAACAGTGAACTGCAGATTCCTAAATCAAACTTGTGCCCGAAAGGCCACATCCAGATCAGGAGGATAGTGTCTGGATCAGTCGGTGGCACTGGTTCTGTTTGGGTAAACAGGTTTGAGATGGAGGCGACGTTTACGATACAGGTGTTGTTCACCTTATCTATTTGATTTGTCATCTTAAGAGCGTTGATGCAGATGTCTTTGCAAGAATTGGGTCTGGAAATGGTTGGGCATTTAAGCCAGTTTACGTTCGGCTCGTAATACGTGTAGAATATTGTTGAAAAACATATAAATAAAGCCGCTGTGATGAGGACGTTCTGACAGACTCTGGATGAGGTCTTGAGCTCCATCTTTGACCTTAAGTAGACAGAGCATGATTATATGCTGGTGTTTAAATATCTTTCTAGATTTGATGTCTGTATCATTTTTTGTATGGATTGTTTCAAAGCAGCTTCAAGGTGAGGAAATTAAAGGGATAGATCACCCAAAAATGAAAATTTGATGTTAATTTACTCACCCTCAGACTATGCGAGATGTAGTTGACTTTTTTCTTCAGTAGAACAGTTAAGACTTTTAGCTGAAACCGCGGTCCTTGGCGTTTCATACACAGCACGTCTGTGGTTGCCGTTTTTTGAGTCAAAAAAACATTTACAGACAAGACCAAATTAATCCCCGTGGCTCCTGACGATACACAGAAGTCTTATGAAGCAAAACGATCAGTTTGTGCGAGAAAATGAACATTATTTACAATAGGGCTGGGCGATTTGGCCTAAAATCAAAATCTCGATTAATTGAACATTTTAACCCGATTACGATTAATGAACGATTATTTTATTCATTAATAACATTATATTTAAATAATATTTATTTTTTGCCCTCATAGTTCACTGACAAGTTTTGTACAGTGAATATGCTCACATATTACAAGTGAGAGATTTTTGAATGAAGGGTGCACACACTATCTACTATCTAAGATAATTTATTGAACATCAGTGTTGAACAACTGAAATTAAAGCACACATTGCTTAAAACGAAAACTCACATTTTTCTTAAATTATTGAAAATAAATAACATGCACTTTTGGAAACTAAAATAAATTATTTATAAAATAATAATGAATATTAAAAGTAGAAAATAAGCAGTATCTCTTCTAAATAAAATTACTCTTGTATATCCATCCAGTAAATACTTTTTACTGTATAAATACTGTTTAGGCTCTCCATCGACATGTCGGCGGAATAACGCAACGTAACAGAGCGGGGTCACGTGACTCCACACGCAGTAGTGTTTTTAAAGGGAAAGTAATTGAAATAACTGACCTGGAAAAATTTGATCGATTATAGGTTCTGAATGTCGCTTTCGATTACTTTTCGATTAATCGCCCAGCCCTACTCTTTACAACATTATTACTTTTAATCCACAGCCTGAACAAACTATTGTCAGTGAGTTCACGACTGTCTGGACCACAAACGTCCTCATTAACACTTATACGTGGTTGCAGACTCGCACATAAGCTAATGCCGCTGCTTGTTAGGACTCGTGTGCAGACCTTCACCAGCAGTACCAACGTCTAAAGCTCACAGTGTCAAAGTTTCAACATTAGAAACAGAATACTCTGAAAAAGAACTAGATCGGATATCTGTGAAAAGTCGATTTTCCCGAATGGGGTCATCCGCGTGAACTATGTGAAATGTCATTTAGTGAGGGAAAAAATAATTTGATCCCCTGCTGATTTTGTACGTTTGCCCACTGACAAAGAAATGATCAGTCTATAATTTTAATGGCATGTTTATTTGAACAGTGAGAGACAGAATAACAACAAAAAATACAAAAAAAAAACGCATTAAAAAAGTTATAAATTGATTTGCATTTAAATGAGTGTATTTGACCCCTTCGCAAAACACGACTTAGTACTTGGTGGCAAAACCCTTGTAGGCAATCACAGAAGTCAGATGTTTCTTGTAGTTAGCCACTAGGTTTGCACACATCTTACGCCGGTTTCACGCCGGTTTCACACTGCACGCGTAAGCAGAGCGTAAGCAGGGTGTGCGCAGCACGTAGGCAGAGCAGAAGCGGCGCGCATCCATTTTCCTTTCACACTTGAAGCGTTTGTCGCGCGCAGCTGAACTGCAGCTTGTGTACTTCCAATATAGACAAGTATTGTTCATTCAGTCACGCATTTCAGGTGTTCTCCAAGAACTGCCATGTGCTTTGATTTGTGATATGTCGTAGATTTAAGTAGCAAATTAGAAACGCTAAAATATTGAATATATTTTTAGACAAAGATCGTCTTAATGATTACCAGTTAGGTTTATGATAATTATAGCAACAGTTTTTCAATAACAAAAAGAATATGTAAAATTATGGTATTTTGGTATTTGTTTTACATTTGTTGCCATGACATGGTTAGATTCATATGATATTTTCATATTTTTTTTTATGGTGGTTGTCCAACTTTGAGATAATCACCACGTTTATAATTAAACCATTATATTTAAAAACATGTTAAAACATATCATATAAAAATATAATTTGTTGGTACCACTGTAAATCTATATTAAATAATTATAGGATCTCCTTCAGTACTTTCAGAATCTTCTCTTTTAAAAATGATTTTATTTCTGTATTTTTAAATGTTTTACATTAACATTTTAATGGCAGTAGTATGTTTATTTACTCTTGTATATATCAAAACAAGCAGAAAATAGTACAAACTTTGCTTACGTGATTGTTTTGAACAAGTAGGCTAATTTATAGACATTATTTTTGCTGGTGAGCCTTTTAAACCGTGATTGTGATACATGTGATACATGATTTTATGGTGAAATTGTTATTTTTCGTGCGAATCAGGTCAGATTTGATCAAGATCGATGCACTGTGGCTTTAATCCAGCGTAAGCGTCGCAGCAAAAATAGACTCGGCGCCAAAACGATCGCGGCACTGACGCTTCTGCTCTGCTCCTGCTACACGCTGCCGCGCCGCCTCTGCGTGCGGTGTGAATGCTCTAATCTGTTAACATGGGCGCCGAAAAAAATACGCGCTGCTTACGCCCTGCTTACGCGTGCAGTGTGAAACCGGCGTCACACTGCACGCGTAAGCAGCGCATATTTTTTTCGGCGCCCATGTTAACAGATTAGAGCATTCACACCGCACGCAGAGGCGGCGCGGCAGCGTGTAGCAGGAGCAGAGCAGAAGCATCATCTTACGCTGGATTAAAGCCATTCACCATAAAATCATGTATCACAATCACGTTTTAAAAGGCTCACCAGCCAAAATAATGTTGTTGTTTTTTGTAAATAAAGTCTAAGTTAGCCTACTTGTTCAAAACAATCACGTTAGCAAAGTTTGTACTATTTTCTGCTTGTTTTGATAAATACAAGAATAAATAAATATATGCTACTGTCATTAAAATGTTAATATAAAACATATTTTAAAATACAGAAACAAAATCATTTTTAAAATTGAAGGTTCTGAAAGTATTGAATGAGATCCTATAATAATTTAATATAGATTTACAGTAGTAACAACAAATTACATTTTTATATGATATGTCTTATGTTTTTTTTTAATATGATGGTTTCATAAACGTGCTTATTATATCAAAGTTGGACAATCACCATGAAAAAAATGATATAAATCATATGAATCTAACCATGTCATGTCAACAAATGCAAAAGTCAGTCCTCTATTACTTATCTTGTAAATTATTGTGCCTTTAGCCCCAACAGCAGGGGCGAATTGTACCCCAAATACCATACTTTTACATAATCTTTACGTTATTGAAAAACTGTTGCTTTAATTAACCAATTTGCTTAAACCAAACTGGTAATCGTTAAGACCTTAGACCTTTGTCTAAAAATATTCAATATTTTATCGTTTCTCATTTGCTACTTAAATCTACAACATACAACCATATCACAATTCAATGCACATAACAGACAGTTGAAATGCGTGACCGAATGAACGATACTCATCTATATTTGGAGTACACAAGCTGCGGTTCAGCTGCGCGCAAACGCTGCCAGTGTGAAAGCAAAATAGATGCGCGCTGCTTCTGCTCTGCTCACGTGCTGCTTACGTCCTGCGTACGCGTGCAGTGTGAAACCGCCGTTTGCAGATCCTCTCCAAATCATTAAAGTTTTGAGGCTGACGTTTGGCAACTCAAACCTTCAGCTCCTTCCACAAATTTCTATGAGATTAAAGGTCCCATATTGTACACATTTCTGGAGGTTTATTTTAGTTGTTGATGTCCTTAAGAATATATATTTGCGGTATAAGTGCCAAAATCCATCTCAATGTATTTTTACAGCTCCTTTTTTAGGCCCTTTTTGGCCCATCTAATTAATATTCATGAGCATCTCTTCTGATTGGCCTGTTGTTTTCTGAGTGACGCACAGCCAGGCCAATCACAGGTAACTACGGTCATGTATGCTGTAAGCGAGCCCAGAGCAATAGAGAGAGCCTAGCCTGCTGATACTCAACTGGATATTTCAGAATGATCATTAATGTTTTTTCTTTTTCAAACACCGAATGCAGTAAGCTACATAACTGTTGCTTTAGTAAAGCCCCTTTCACAATGCGAGCTGATTCTGGAAAATTACGGGAACGAGCGCTGTGTGAACAAAAGCCAGAGCCATAAAGGCAGTGTTGTAGTGATGATGCACGTTATCATGCGACTCTTCACAACGAAAAAATACGTGCAAAGTGTAATGAAGCGGCGATCAGACAGAGCCAGCTCCTCACTATCAGCGCTGAAGCACAGTTTGTTCAGGTTAGTTTCAGTTTAGTTAAATGTATGCGTCGCATTACATCTCACATCCAAACATCACACGTCTTTATGGGTTGTGTGTAAAGCACACATAGATTCCGGAAAACAACTGTGAATGAACCAAATCAAACAACTCCGGAACAAATCATGGGAAATATTATCCGTGTATTTACCGGAATCGCAGTGTGAAAGAGGCTGAAGTTGACGTGCCTCTGGTCAGAGCCGCTGTTATGGAACAACTGGGGATTAGTGATGGGTCGCTCTTGAACGAACGAATCTTTAATGTGACTCGGGAAGAACGAGTCGTCTCGGGAGTGATTCGTTCAGTCGCGCATGCGCAATCGCGCAACTATGAACGAACGACTCAAACCCGAAAGACTCGAGAGATGAACTTAATCAATTCTGTTTCCGGCTCAGCCAGCATAGGTTAAGCGTATGGGGCTGTCACGTAATGAACGAACGAACGACTCAAACCTGGACAGATAGGAGTGAGGGAGCTAATCATAGACTGAAGACCCAGGTAAAAAATGAATTAATCTTTTCTGTTTCTAATAGCATTATAGTTTTGTCTTGTTTGTAGTGTGATCAACGTTTGTATAAGCAGTACATGTACATGTATGTGTTATGGAAGTAACACGTAGCTTTTTAATTATATTTTGGTAAAATGAACGAAATGACTCCAAAAAAGATTCGTTCATTTTGCTGAACGAGACTCAAAGATCCGAGTCGGGAAAATGATCCGAACTTCCCATCACTACTGGGGATCATGTTATCTGGGGACATGCGCGTGCACGCAAATAGTTTTACCTGAGTTTGGAGGGCCACAGATTCGTCACATGGAACTTCAAAGTTTTCTACGTTATGTGTGAATGTTTTGTATCATTATTGGACTGTAGTTTCTCCTTTCGCTATTCCAACGTATCAAACGCCGTTTAAGGGAAGTTCAATACGTTTTAATGTCGCGTCTTACAGACCACGCCCAAATTGTTTTGTTTAGGCGACATATTTTTCTAATGACCATTCTAAGTTCATTAAATAATGTATTTACAGTACCGTGTGTATGTGCAGTAGTTAAAAAAAAATCTTTTAATTTGTGTCTTAATTTAAGCAGGAATGTTGCTGTGGTTAAAGGGACATGTCAAGCACTTAATTTTTCTTTATTTCGTTTCTTTTTTTTTTCAAATATTGCTAAAGAATGAGTGATAAAAGCTTAGTTTTGCATTACGTCTATAATTTAGAATTAGTGACAGATAGGATGCAGTCAGGGACCGAAATTAAGTTTTTGACACACCGGCCAAGCTTATTTTTTACCTGCCAAAATTCTGAACGATTTAACACAGATATATCCAAAGCACGTTATTCTGTATATTATGTGTGCTCCGAGTCCGGACAGAGAGGAGTGACAATTAAAACATCAATAAGAAAAACAACTTTTTGGTCATTTCAGATTTTTTATTTTAACTTGGAAATGTTTTTAATGAACTATCTGATCTTGTCAGAGTCAGATTACTTGTTTTCTTTGTCCATGAAATCTGGCCTCCTGCTTCTGACGCAGTCTTTGTGCCCCAGCAGGGTTCAACGCTAAGGAATTTTTCTACTTGCCCTGCCAAAATTTTTCCTGGCCCCACCAAAAAAAAAAAAAAAAAAAAAGTTAATATTTATTTCTTAGCCACATATTTTAAATGTGTCAAAAGCCAAATATAACTATACATACACTTTTTATTCAGCATAACTTTTCTTTAAATACAATTCATAATTTAAAGAATTAAAGAAGTATTTAAGATTTCAATAACTAAAAATATATGCCAGCAGGTGGCGGCACGAAACTGAAATTGATCACTGAATCATATTCATTTGATTCGTTTGAATGCATGGTTCATTCAAGAATAAAGCAAGTGACTCTCTTTATGAATGGGAAATTGAATCATTTCACTAGATTCGTTTAAAAACACGCGTTCGCTTTTAAAAGAAACACCGCTGTGTTTGAATGGAGACGCGCAGAGCCGTTGCACATCTACAATCAAACACAGCAGTGTGACTCGGTCCAGAATAATTTTGACGACGGAAAATCAGCCATAGTGTTATTGTCAGACAATGTAAGTCACTTAATAATAACTTCTTGTTTATTTAACTGCTGTATTAAATCTATATCTCATTTGCAAACTCCCATAAAAATATTAAAAGCTGTCACTCATCTTAGTTTCCGATATCACAAAGCTCTATTATAATCAACGACGCTCTCTGTACCGCAAGATCAATCTCTTATTTACACTCTCTCTACACTTTGTTTATAGAAGAATTTTTGAGATATATCTGTGATACATTACTGTGCTGTGAACCCAGACACGTCGGCATTTGGCTTTCTGGTGTATTTAGGACTTACACAACAGGCACAAAGCAGCGATCGTATTTATCTCTGCCATGGTTGATCGCGCCTTCTTGTTATTTGCGCTAGTGACGGGAAAAACTACAGCGAGTGACGCGATGCGCATATTCGCTTGGCTTTCGGTGTGAACGCACCATTACGGTGCGTTCACACTGGCACGTAGCCAGCGGGGCGAAGCAAGCGTTTTCAATTCATTCACATGGAAGTTGCGCGTAAACGGTCGCGTGGTGCATTTTGGGATTGGAAGCGGCGCGGAGAAAGCGTTGAGAGCAGCTGACAGCGTCAAAAGGTTGGGCATTCCTCAACTTTATGCAAATTTAGAGCGCAAAAACGCGGCGACAACCAATCGGTGTGAGAAGTTGGCAAGGAAAGACTATGACGCGTGTTTCCGAAACATGTTGGATTACTGAGCTGAAATCACATATTATTGAAAAAGTCACGCAAAAGTAAATGTACTTTGCATGTTGTTAGTATACGCTACAGTTTAGTTTGCGAACCGCCGTTAAAAGAAGACAATGGAACGTAAATAGGGTGTGAACATTGTTTTTCAGAGGCGTGCTCTGCCCTAAATTTGACACTCCCAAAAGCAGTGGCGTTGTAGCGTTGCCAGCGGCACTGAGCGCATATTTAACGCTGTAGTGTGAACGCACCGTTAGGGGGCGATCACACCGAACGCGTCTTTGGCCGCGATCACACCGAACGCGTTTTAGCAGTTGGAGGCGCCTCTTTTGAATGGTTTTCTGTTGGCAGTGAGCGTTCTGCGCGCCGCTTATGCGCACCGGGCGCCTCGCGTTTTCGCCGCCTGCTGCGCCTCGCGTTTTTGCAGAAGCGCTCTGAGCGCCTGAAGTTGAAAAAAAATCAACTCTGAGCGGAAAAACGCCCGTCATTCGCGTTCTTTTCCATTGTCCAATCGAATGAATGGAGAGGCGGGCCTTCTGTTGTGGTGATGAAAGTTTACCGTTGCTTAAAAAGTCCGGAGACTGCAAGAAATAGAGGAGAAACCTTTGGTGTCTGTCGTGGGTAACCCGGAGCTGTATTATTTAGGGTTTCTGCTAATATGACAGTTTACTTAACAGCAAAAAAACTAAGATTTTAGAGCGCTCGCGCTATAATCCTTTGATTTGACTGACAGGACAGCTGTTTTGGTCGTTGCTTAGCAACATAAAAAAAAACCGCAGCACACTGCTCTTTTATTAAAAGTCACCAAACAAGGCAGTGCTGTGCACCTCGCGTTTTTAGAACGAAAAGGCGCGTTCGGTGTGATCAGGGCCTTTTAGTTCTAAAAACGCGAGGCGCACAGCACTGCCTTTTTTGGTGACTTTTAATAAAAGAGCAGTGTGCTGCGGTTTCTTTATGTTGCTAAGCAACGACCAAAACAGCTGTCCTGTCAGTCAAATCAAAGGATTATTGCGCGAGCGCTCTAAAATCTTAGTTGTTTGCTGTTTAGTAAACT
>NC_133377.1:43134298-43173497 GCF_049309525.1 Garra rufa
GATTGGTTTTGTGATCCAGGGACAAATATGGCAGAGATTTTATAGAGGTCTGTCAAATCAAGTCATCTTTATTTATATAGTGCTTAATACAGTAAATGCAGCTTCACAGCTTTAGTGTGTCAATTCACCTGAAAAGCAGCTTTAAAAAGAGGACAATAGTTAACAGTCAATTTCTCTGTTAAAGTCAGCTCATGGTTGAGCCAGCTCAGTTCAGTTGTGTCGATGGCTGTCCAGGTGACAAGGTCTTCGCAGGGGATCTGTATCTAGTTGTCATGGTCTCAGCTGACATTCAGAGAGGTTGTGGTTGTCTCTAGGTTTTGATCCATCCTCTGGTCTGGATCTGGTTAGTTCTAAGCAGAAACATGTTAAGACACTGATTACATATTCTGATCATAATGATAATTTTGCAGTTATGCATGTTTATTCAGAGCTGGGATCATGATCTGAACGTTCTTGCAGGGGTTGTTGTCATCACAGGTGTTAGGGTCACCTTAAATCTTCACAATGTTAAATCCAAATGTTAGTGAGGTTGTAAAAACTGAAATGAAGATAACTGGCATAATTCAAAGTTATATTACACATAAAGAGGGACCCACTCTTTACATTTTACTTATAAAACCGAATATGTGTCATATTTTCAGTTCAAGAAGTCTGCAATAAAGTGCATAATAAAGCTTTTCCTATTCTAATAGATGTTTAGGAGAGGGGTATCATACTCATGTGCGGTGCCAAATAGTTAGTGATACAGTCTCTTGGAATATTAGCTATATATGTATCATATGTGACCCTGGACCACAAAACCAGTCATAAGGTAAAATTTTACAAAACTGAGATGTATACATCATATGAAAGCTCAATAAATAAGCTTTCTATTGATGCATAGTTTGTTAGGATAGGACAATATTTGACCGAGATACATCTATTTGAAAATCAGGAATCTGAGGGTGCAAAAAAATCAAAATACTGATAAAATCACCTTTAAAGTTGTCCAGATTAGGTTCTTAACAATGCATTTTACAAATCAAAAATTACACTTTGATATATTTACAGTAGGTATTTTACAAAAAATCTTCATGGAACATGATCTTTACTTCATTTCCTAATGATTTTTGGCATAAAAGAAAAATCAATAATTTTGACCCATACAATGTATTTTTGGCTATTGCTACAAATATACCCCAGCGACTTAAGACTGGTTTTGTGGTCCAGGGTCACATATATTCTGCCTATGTTCAAAATGAAAAAGTTGTGGTTGCTACTGAGTGGTTGTCACAGGACTTTCATACAAAAAAACAAAAACAACAAAAAAAAAACAGTATAAAAACTGTAAAAGGAACCTATTCTGTAAGAAAGATTCTACAGCATTGTTCATTTTGAATTGCTAAACACTTGTCAAACACTTTGTCACCTTAAAAATGTAAACATGCCACAAATGTGACACACACATAGCTCATATAAACTACAAAAAAAACAAAAAAAAAAAAAGTCTGGCTAGAGCCCAGTATATAGTAGGCCTATGCAAAATGAAAAGCAGGAGTCATGAACCAAAGACAAATTGTTCTCTACATGTTCACTGAAAGACTATGTTGATGTTCACTAAATTCATGAACCTAACTGAACATAATGTACAGTATAATACAAACACATTAAGTATATAGAATCCAAATCAGTTAAATTAACTGAATGTTATAAGAAACTGAATGCAGAATGCAAGCCTATGCAATAAGCCTATGCAATTCTAAGCCTATGCAAAATGTTGATTTCAGATCAGTCTTAAAAATACGTATAAGTCGTAAAATCACCTAAACACAAGACAAAGCATGTCTGTTCTTTTTTTTTTCATATTAAGCAATCACTCAGAAAATAAATAATTTGACTAGGAACAATAGTAAACAACAGATTAATTAACAAGACTTGTCAATAAAAACATAATGGACTTCGCAATTATTGTTTGCTTTAGGTATAGGCTAGCCTACCGCTAATTGTGACCCTGGAGCACAAAACCAGTCTTAAGCCGCTGGGGTATATTTGTAGCAATAGCCAAAAATACATTGTATGGGTCAAAATTATAGATTTTTCTTTTATGTCAAAAATCATTAGGACACACTTTAACAACACTTATTCCCAATAGAAATGTATGGAATTGATAGAGCTATCACAGAAGACAAGGCAATCAAGTTATTAGGCCACAGAGATGGGCATAAAAACATAGAAATGTATTTAAAATACAAATACAAAATACTGTGTAATTTTTTTTTTATTTAAATACAAATACAGTATTTTGTATTTTTAAAATACACAAAATACATGTGAAATTGGCCATCAAGTTCAGGCATCCCTATTAGGCTGAAATATCTGGACATATTCTGAATGCAAAACAAAAACATTTAGATGTGTACGACTGATTAGAAATGACCTTCCCTTCCCCTGCCCTGTAGGAAAAACAAAACTAATTTTTTTCCCCCCCAAACATCTTTTATTACGTTTTATCACCATCATGACTTCAGCTCAGTAACAAGAACTCAATAACACAAAGATCAATAACACAAAGAAAAATAACTATCAAAACTGATTGGCTAACAGGCAGCTAACGCTATTTTTCTCCTACACGTGTCGGTGCTTTTTTATTCTTTCATGTTTACTGAAGGCAAATCTTAATGATGCACCATTTTAACTTTAATCAACAAGGAATTGATCATGATGACACCCTTACCTTAATGCAGAAAACTGAGAAAAGTCGCTGATCCAGTGCTGACTGCTGTTTTGATGTTTATCTGCTTACCCCCAGGGCATCCAAGATGTAGGTGACTTTGTTTCCTCAGCAGAACACAAACAAAGATTTTTAGCTAAAACTGGTGCAGTCTGTCAGCCATATAATGGGAGTGGATGGGCACCAAACCTTTAAAAGTTAAAAAACAAAAACAAAAACATACACAGACAAATCAAAATTTTCACCCTGCGGCTCGTAGGGTTGTTCCGATTCCGATCGGAAATGCCGCCGATACCACAAAAAAATCGAGCATCGGAATCGGCGAGTACTTGAACCCACGTACCGATCCGATACCATTTTCTTAAGATGTAAGTTATTCCCGCTAGCAAATCAGAAGCCAGTTCTTCTTCGCGGCTCAGAATGCAAACAGTGTTGCCACAAGCAACCACTGTTTTAGAGCAGAGAAGAAGAAATACAAATGTGCTAGCAGTTTGTCAGCTAAAACGGCGGCATGTCTCATATGTAGGGCTTTATGAATCCAGTCAAAATGGAATTTACAGTTTAACGCGGAACGTCAAGGAATTTGTCAAAGTTTGATGCATTAATCAAAGGTAGTTCATTACACTTAAATCAAATCGTGATATGGACTAATATTAAGCCGAAGACCGACTGTTTAAATATGAATTAATGCGTGGTTCTGTGTTAATGAATTGTACAGGCGCGTGGTTTGTTTACTCCTTGTACTGAAGCGCGCGGGACACTTGCGGTAATATTAAAGGTCCACTGAAGTGCCTTGAAACACGCAGCGTTATTCTATGTGGTGACGTACTTTTAACTGAAACAAAAACATATCGCCCAGCCCCGCCCACTAATTTTGAATAGCCAATAGCGTTCCATTAATATCTGTTCGGGCCAGAGCCGTTGAGCTCGGTAAAGCCGCATTTGTAAGCTTATGACAGCCACAGACTAATAAATTACCCCACAGATTCAATATGAAACTTGCTAAAACGAAATAGTGATCATAATCATGCTGAGGCTGTGTAGTTTAATACATGCCGTCCGCGCATATGAGCGCATATGATCTGCTCCGGGTTAATGCGTCTCTGTGTAGGGGGCGGGACATTACGGACTCTAGAGAGCATTTGATTGGACAGAACGTTTGATGAGAAACTGAAGTGCACGGTGATATCATCCAAATCCTTGATTCATATTGGCGGAAGTGACGAGACTGTAAGTTTTGAATGCCCATATCTTGTAAACGCGAATTTTGTGGTTGTGGCTAGAGGGTATACAGCTTAGACCGGAAACTAACAATGAAATGAATTGTTCTACCTATTAGATTGTATTTTATTAACGTCTACACCTACCCCAACCCTAAACTTAGCCCTTACTATAATACAATTTTTTTTTTATTGTTGTACAGTGTGACAAAAATAACGTTAGACTGATGTGCGCATGCCCAGTAGCCATAGCTGTATCCCTTCTAGACTTTACCGAATTTTGTCTTTGTTTTGCAGCACACTAGCTTATAGATAACCTTAAGGCTAATATATTCATACTAAAAGCCAAAAAACTTTAATTTTGATTTCAGGGGGACTTTAAAGGGCTCCAGACTGTGACCAATTTTTCTGCCAGTGTTACTAATTTTCGTGAGCGGTCACACTGGCGCGACCACCGCGTTGTTCAACTCATAAGCTCTGCCATTTCTGTCTCAGATGAGAAACATAAAATGGCACGCGAAACGAAAGTGAAACTAACACGACACGTTTGAGCTGCTCAGCACTGACCGTTTATCAGCTTGGACTGCAATGCAAACAAACTTGCACAAACCCCGAACAGCTTTATTCGAGAGCCAACGTTGATTTTGCAACACTGTTACTGCTGCGAGATGCAGTGAGGAGCATTTGAAAATGCCGCACAATGAATAAGGTTGCTGCAAGATCTAGTGAGAATCTTTCAAATTCTGGCCAAAATTCTCTGTTATAAACAGGGCTGATGTACGTCAGAAAACCAGATTAGTAATGCTAACTATATAAAAATATTACTGTCAAATGTATGTCATATAATAAAAATACTCTAGTTCACTGTATATATCACTGTATATTTGTTTTATTAAGGAATAAGTCTGAAGCACACAATAAAATAATTTATTAGTATTATCTACAGCTGTATATACGATTACACACCCAGGTATCGGATTAGTACTCGGTATCGGCCGATACCCCGAGCCCAGGTATCGGAATCGGTATCGGGAAGGAAAAAAGGGTATCGGAACATCTCTAGCGGCTCGTGACGATACACTGATGTCCTAAGACACGAAACGATCGGTTTTTGCGAGAAACAGAACAGTATTTATATCATTTTTACCTCTGATACACCACCACGTCCATCTCTCCTCGTGCTCAGCATCCGACTCGTTACCTGTGAACACGCTCTGGTGTAGGATACGCAAACGCCGGAAGCGATCTGTCGCGTGTATACAACACTCATTGTTTCCACAGTGCACAGAGATTGTGGGTATAGCGGCTATTCAAAATGGTAATTACTTGCGCGTATCCTGATTGTTCAAACCGATTTAAAGCTAAAAGAATACGTTTGCTTGCGCAAACTCATCCGGGACTTTTCACCGATTTCCTCTTACGACATTGCTGTGTATCAAAGGTAAAAAACTATATAAATACTGTTCATTTTCTCACAAAAACTGATAGTTTCGTGTCTTAGGACATCAGTGTATCGTCACGAGCCGCAGGGTGTAATTTGGATATGTCTGTGCATGTTTTTTTTTGTTTTTTTTTACTTTTAAAGGTCTGGTGCCCATCCACTGCCATTACATGGCTGATATACCGCACCAGTTTTAGCTAAAAATCTTCATTTGTGTTCTACCAAGGAAACAAAGTCACCTACATCTTGGATGCCCTGGGGGTAAGCAGATAAACATCACATTTTCATTTTTGGGTGCACTATCCCTTTAAGGTTGGGGAAGGGCTGTGTCTAAACCAGAGGTGGGTAGTAACGAATTACATTTACTTTGTTACATTTACTTGAGTAAATTTTTGGGGTAAGTAGTACTTTTAGAGTATATTTAAAGATAGGTACTTTTACTCTTACTCAAGTACATTTATAGTGAAAAAACTTTTACTTCGCTACATGTGATGGTGTTCCTCCGTTACTGACTATATATATATATATACAGGGCTCGCAAAATCGGTAGCCCGACTTCCCGGGGCTATTGTGTTTTCCAGTTGGGCTATCGTAAAGTAGAGGGCTCCCCTGCAGGTCCTTAAAAACTCCTCAACTTAGTTGCATCAAATTTAAGGCCATAAAAAGTTTTAAATATGTTAAATACACCGCGTTCCAAATTATTATGCAAGTGATATCTTTCTCTGGTTTTCATAATTAGTCAATGCAAATGACAGTCAGTATAATTTCTAAGTCATCAACCATTAGGGTATAATTCGAATTTTATTGAACAAACCTCCTAATGATAACAGTATTTATTTCAAAAATAAAAAACTGAAAATGCACTGTTCCACATTATTATGCACAACAGAGTTAAACCATTGTATAGGTTGTAAAGAACTGAAAATGGGCATTTGCTGAATTTGCAGCATTAGGTGGTCATATTTACTGAAATCTAAATCTATTTCAATCAAAAACATCCTAACTGGGCAAGTTACATCTTACCACAGGACCCCTTCTTTGATATCGCTATCACAATTCTTGCATCCATTGAATTTGTGAGTTTTTGGAGAGTTTCTGATTGAATTTGTTTGCAGGATGCCAGAATAGCCTCTCAGAGCTGCTGTTTTGATGTGAACTGCCTCCCACCCTCATAGATCTTTTGCTTGAGGATGCTCCAAAGGTTCTCAATCTGGTTGAGGTCAGGGGAGGATGGTGGCCACACCATGAGTTTCTCATCTTTTATGCAGATAGCAGCCAATGACACAGAGGTATTATTTGCAGCATGAGATGGTGCATTGTCATGCATGAAGATGATTTTGCTACGGAAGGCACAGTTCTTCTTTTTTTACCATGAAAGAAAGTGGTAAGTCAAAAACTCGACATACTTTGCCGAGGTCATTTTAATACCTTTAGGGATCCTAAAGGGGCCAACCAGCTCTCTCCCTATGATTCCGGCCAAAAACACCACCTCCTTGTTGTGGTCGCAGCCTTGTTGGGACATGTTCCATCCACTACTCCATCCATCTGGACCATCCAAAGATGCACAACACTCATCAGTAAACAAGACTGTTTGAAAATGAGTCTTCATGTATGTCTGGGCCCACTGCAACCGTTTCTGCTTGTGAGCATTAGTTAGGAGTGGCCGAATAGTAGGTTTATGCACAACTGCAAGCCTCTGGAGGATCCTACACCTTGATGTTCGCGGGACTCAAGAGGCACCAGCAGCTTCAAAAACCTGTTTGCTACTTTGTAATGGCATTTTAGTAGCTGCTCTCTTAATCTGATGAATTTGTCTGGCAGAAACCTTCCTCATTCTGCCTTTACCTGCACAAACCTGTCTGTGCTCTGAATCAGCCTCAAATCTCTTCACAGTACAATGATCACGCTTACGTTTTCGTCAAATATCTAATGTTTTCATACCTTGTCCAAAGCATTGCACTATTTGACGCTTTTCGGCAGCAGAGAGACCTTTTTCTTTCCCATAATTGCTTGAAACCTGTGGCCTGCTTAATAATGTGGAACATCCTTCTTAAGTACTTTTCCTTTAATTGGGCTCATTTGGCAAACTATTTATCACAGGTGTCTGAGATTCATTTCAGTGATCCAAAGAGCCATGAGACACAATACCATCCATGAGTTTAATTGAAAAACAAAAAACTGTGTGTTTATGACACTTACATACAATTTGCATAATAATTTGGAACGCGGTGTAGTATAAGTAACGTCTTAATTATAATTTAAGAGGAAAGATGAATTTCAAAAGGCAATGATGTCATTGAAGAAATATGCACGCTGCACATTTCAAAGACAAAATGTGGCACGGATGTCTTTATATGAATGTATCTGAAGGGAACCGACTGTCCTCAGAAACGTGTCGTTGGCATTTTAATTTCATGCCTGATAAACCTGCGTTAATGCTGATTTTTGTACAGCCGTTACTATGGAAACCGTAATATTTTAGCGCTCCTAAAGCGCCTCCTCGTGACAGAATTAACTTTTCCAATACATTTTGTTCAGCTGTTTATGGTCAAATGATTGCAATTATCGACCCATGTTTTCATGCAGCAAACGCAGAGTTGTAAATGTAAAAAGTTAAGGTGCCTTCTAAAAATCTAAACAAGTACTGTAATATTTATGTTTTAAATAAATATAATAAATTATATACTCAATTTATCCCTTTTAATGGTATAAAGGATGAAATGCCATAGTGTATCATATTTTGTTTTTGTGTGAAACTGTATCTGAATTTTAAATCATGCCATTTTATGGCTTAATATTCTACTTTACATTGTCCAATCCCATACTGTTTATTTTACTTTTGCAGATCTTAAAAAGTGTCATGAATTGCTTTAAATTAATATTAAATAAAAATTCTGCAGATACACTAAATGAAATAAATATAATGAAATAAAATGAATTCCTTGATGTTTTTTTATATTTGTGTATTAAAAACATTTTTGATTAGACTCCTATCTGATTTTCTATATAAAAAAAAATGGTATTTTTTTATTTGGGCTGGTTAAATTAATTTTCGGGCTACCAAAAGAGATTTTGAAATTTTGCGAGCCCTGTATACACACACACACACACACACACACACACACACACTGGTTTACATGTTTTATGGGGACATTCCATAGGCGTAATGGTTTTTATACTGTACAAACCGTATTTTCTATCGCCCTAACCCTACCCTACACCTAAACCTAGCCCTCACAGGAGATTGTGCACACTTTTACTTCCTCAAAAAAACTCATTGTGCATGATTTATAAGCCTGTTTCCTCATGGGGACCTGAGAAATGTCCCCACAAGGTCAAAATCTACTGGTATTCCTATCCTTGTGGGGACATTTGGTCCCCATAACGTGATGAATACCAGGTACACACACACACACACACACACACACACACACACACACATATATACATACATGCATACATACACTTTACTTCAGCCAATGTTTTCAAGGAGAGGTGTGTGGAGGCTTTCCAAACAGTTCAGGGTTTTCACTTCATATCAGTCAGATCAGAAGTAACTAGTAACTAGCTACTTGAGTACTTTTTCCATCGGATACTTTTTTTACTCTTACTCAAGTAACTATTAAGATTGTTACTTTTACTCTTACTTGAGTAAATATTTTCACAAGTACTTGTACTTTCACTTGAGTACAGATTTTGGGTACTCTACCCACCTCTGGTCTGAACTAAATCAGCACCCTGATAAAGAGGTTGATTGGCACAAAGTATTTTGTGTATTTTGAAATTACAAAATACTCATCTTAAATGTATTTAAATACAAATTACATTAGATTTTTCCCAAAGGCTTTAAAATACAAAATAGTATTTTAAATACATGTATCTAAAATACTGCCCATCCCTGTTAGTCCAACACAAACAATTTGAAATCTGCCAGTTATCCCTCCACAACAATTTACAGCATTTTCATAAAGCTGGCACCTCAAGGAAAAAATAAAAAATAAAATGCAGTATCACTATTTGATCATAAACATTTTGATCCTAATCTCATTAAACTTGTTTTAAAATAGAACAACAACATGTTATAGCACAATTAACCAGTTAAACATTTTAGTGCTACATAAAAACACTACACAATACGCAATACACAAAACAATTTCTCTGAGGAAGACAAGATAAAATAAATGCTATATAATCTGGCGAAACACACAACTTTAGTCCTAAATAATGAGGAAGTGCATGTTTGAATTTGAAATGCCTTCTTTGGCAAACACATCTTACAATGGCTTTTTTCTGGACTTTGACCGTGCAAACTGGTGTATAACATCTTCAAAATCAAGGCCACTTACAAGTTCATGTGCAATAGCTAAAATAGAAAGCGCAGAGCCGTGTCTGTGACACAATTTCTCTCTAGAAGACAAGATAGAAATAAATACTACAAAACCTGGCAAAACACAATATTTTAATCCTAAATAATGAGGAAGTGCATGCATGTTTGCTTTCATTTGGCATCTTATACTGGCTTTTTTATGGACTTTGACTGTGCAAACTGATGTATAATATCTTCAAAATCAAGGCCACTAACAAGTTCATGTTCAATGGCTAAGAGAGAAAGTGCAGAGAGCCGTGTCTCTGACATTGTGGTCCTCAGCTCATTTTTAACCCTTTTCAAAACAGAAAATGACCTCTCGCCCTCACAGTTAGACACAGGTAAGGTTAAAAACAGTCTTAGTGCAACATAAACATTTGGAAATGTGGTCTTAAGTCCACGTCTGTCAAGAGCTTGCAGCAGCTGTACAGGTGAAGTTTCATTCTGCACATAGTGCTTGAACTGAATAAGTTCATCTGACAAGGAACTATCCAGATCTGTTGGATAAGTGGAGCTCAGCTTAGCAGCTCTTACATGCACATCACAATCATCACAGTCCCTCTCAAATAAAACCCCAAAGAGGTAACACACACGGGTGTAGGCTTCTATTCGCTTGGATAGGCATGAACAAAGTCTGTCAATGATGACGTAATATGTTTCAGCTTTAAATTTCTGACTGCTGACTCGTCTGCAAATCTCTTTCTTTGTCTCACACGTTGAGTGTCTAACTGGTAGTTTTGAGTCACACTGACCGCGTGTGCTGATTCTTCAAGCTCTGAAAACTGTTCTCATAGAGTGCCAACATATGAAAGCAGTGAGCGCAAAAGGCCAAGAGCAGTAGCTAAATCCATATTGCTTTTTTGGAGTTGGTCACTTGTTGCCTTAAATCTATGCAGTACCCGGTCCCACAGCATAGTCATTATTACCGTCTCCAGTTTATCAAGTTTTGCGACCAATGCAGCAGCTTCGAGTTTAGTTTGTGTTTTCTCATCACAGTTTAAAGATATTTTGGCCGTAATTTTCTTTGAGAGCTTTTGTGGAGTCTGCTCTGCAATTCCATCGGGTGGTGCTGAGGGATTTAAAAGTGTATTTAATGTTATGTTCGCTGTCATTGAAAACTGTATTCCAGCGATGTGTTGATGCACTACAAAATCTATACAGAGACTGCAGCACTCCTCACAGCAATTATCAATGCAGTTAACACCTACGAGGTTCAAAGAATGGGCAGCACACGGTGTATACAGCCCGCTGTATTTGCCAGCCATGTTGCTCGCATTATCGTAACTTTGGCCACGACAGTTTGACAAGTCTAACCCCAAGCGGCGCACCATTTCAATCACAGACTCAGCTAGGCTGACCCCTGTGTGGCTGTGGATGGGCTCAAACCCGAGGAATCTTTCCACTACTTTGCCATCTGCACTGACAAAACGAAAAACTGAAACTGATCTACATGTGCTAAATCTGGTGTTGAATCAACAATTACAGAGAAATATTTTGCATGTTTGATTTCCTCTGCAATCACTTGCTTAGTTTTTTCGCCCATTAATGAAATAAATTCTTCACACACAGTTGATGACAGGTAAGATGGCTTACCTCTACCCTTATTGCCGTGTTTCTCAAAGTGCTCCTTTAAAAAGGGGTCAAACTCTGCTATCAGTTCAAGCAGTCCCAAATAGTTCCCATTGTGCACAGAGCTCAGCAGTTCATTGTCGCCTCGAAATGGCAGTCCTCTCACTCCCAAAAATGTTATAACAGCCACCACACGTCTGAGGACTTCTTTCCAGTACAGCTGTTCTGACTCACACTGTCAGACAAGAGAAGCGTCCACTATGCATGCATATTTAGATCTGCAATAAAGACAGCATGTTTTGTCTATGCTCTGCACTCTTTTTGTGATCACTAACCCCCTCTGGATGTTTCCAATCACAGAATCCGCTGATAAATGCATGCTTTTGTGATGACAGAAGTTTGCAGGCATACCAATAAACTGATCCGGTTGATGGCGAGTAAAGAAGCCATTCCCTTGGCACAATTTCATTGTTTGGGAGCTTGTCCTACTTCCAAGTCGGGACTCCCTTGCCGATGCAAGATACTTGGAGGCCTGGTTCTGGAAAGCTGCAGGCCCTCGGTAAACCGCTTCTTCTCGGAGCCGCTCCGTAACGGCTCCCCACAGTGCAGGATCCCCCGGGAGCAGAGGCGTTGAGATGCAGGGGCTACTCCCAGACTCGACAAGCGGCTCAGGTGGAGGTGAGACTGGAGACCCGCCATCACCGCTTCCCTCAACGATCAGACTTGCGGCCTCTGGGTTGTTGCTTGAAGTTGGTGCTGGCTCTTCGCTCTCCGGGCTGTAAACTTAAGCTGCCGCAGGCGGTGTAGAAAAGTCCTGGCTAGCTGAGTTATCCTCGTCGTTGACAGAAGCTGACTTAACAGAACTGTCGGCAACATTAACAGGAGCGTTTCTGATGTCCTTTTCCTTTTTTAATTTTCGCTTAGCGCTCAAACTTAGCTTCTCCATTGTGTCTGATTTTTTTTCTGTTGTAGCAATTCCTGACGTCACGTAAGGTAACGCGCTCGGTGTAACCTTTGACCCACCTCATGTGGACTGACCAATGAGGAGAGGGTCTTAACTTGAGGCCCGCTCACTCTCAACCGCTCTCAACTCACGTTCAAAGTCATAAGCAGCTCAGCATATCTCTGTGCAGTGCAAAAGCCCGGTTGGACAGTTTGTTAAATATAAAGCGGGAGATTACAGATACAGTATTTTGCTTGTGCCCTTGCTGTCCTGGACCCTTTAGATGTCGTAGGCCCCTGGGCAATTGTCCAGTTGCCCATATGTTTAATCCGGGCTTGACCTAAAGTAAAATTAAAATCTCGCTGAAATTACTCACAAATTTGTCCTTCACATGAAGATCACAAACGAAACGGGTATTCAATAAACTTTTACATTTATTAAATGTTGACTCTTTTGTTATTTTTCTTGGACTTTGGCTCAATCCCAATTCTACCCCTTACCCCTACACTTAGCCCTACCCCTCCGTTTGGCGCGTTCACGTGAAGGGGTAGGGGTGTCTCATTTCTCTTTTGGTTGGAGGGGTAGGGGTAAGGGGAAGGGCCAGATAGCCCTCCAAACGAAGATTTTTCAGGACCTCACTTCAAACGAAGGGCTAAGAGAAATTTCCAACATGGCTGCTCACTCGAGCAAGCAGACTCGTAAATATAAGTAATTTTTGCCTTTAATAAGGATTTTCATGACAATGTTTCATTATATGTTTATTACCTTCAATCTTGTGTTTGTGTTTATGGTGTTGTTTTGTAAATAAACGTTTGCAAAAAAATCGCTAAAGTTTGCTAGCAGATAGCACTGATTGCACGATATTACAAAATATATTTTTATGTCATATACACTTGACTGCATGTTAGAAACATGAAAGACCAGTGGCACGGCAATTTGCAACGGTGGTGTAGGTGTGGTATACGCGGTATACGGTGTATACACACTTCCACTTTTTAAATCCCCTCTGATGCGCATTATTCAGTGTCCTGCATTCGCCAAAATCATGGCAGTCCACCACATCCAGTCATGTGAATAAATGTAAATATTCGCTCAAAACACCCAATAAAGGCAGTGATGCAGTCAGGACCGTGGAGCCGGCTTGCTTTGAAATGTATTTAATGATTGCGCCTAATGCACCTGCGCCCGCTCACCGCACCAGTAATTTAAATCAGTACATAATAATAAAAACGATACCTTACAAATAAAAAGAAGCTGATTTTTACGATCAGAAATTTCTTAAACCAGTGAACCCCTGTAAACATTTTAGTCCAAGGATACAGAAAACGAATGCGTTCAAATAAAAAGTTCAAAACGAAATTCACAAATGAAGCATATATACTTCTCCAGGCACCACTACACTGATTAGCAATTTGCCGCGCATGTGATAATGCGTTGTTTGTTTTGCTTACGGCCACATGTGAATGAACGGTGCGTACACCGTACATTTGTACTTTTTGCAACATGACAACATTTTGACATCTTGGAATGAGTGATAAACATCTGCGCATGTCCTCTGACGTAACATTAGGAACTAGCGACAACCTATGATGACGTAAAACAGTGTTGTAGTGGTGTCCCATTTCTTAGGGGAAATATTTTAGCCCTTCCCCTTTACACTTTGTTTCAAGGGACAAGGGGAAGGGGCGAGGGGTAGGCGAAGGGGTAAAAAATAGAATTGGGATTGGGCCTTTAAATCCCTTTAGGGCATATGACCCAATTTACAAATTATAAACACAATCAAACTCAGTTCAAACAAATTGTAATAAACCAAGATTCACAACAAAACAATATATGGAAAATACCCCCCAAAAATTATAACCCAGCTTTCGTTGGCACGCAATGTTGGAGCTCACATGAATATGCAACAGTTATGAGTACTCACAAATTCCAGTTAAATCACAAAGTCACTCTTCCTAACTCCGCCCCTTCCACTCTCGGGGTCATTTCAAGACACCTCATTGGTTAATCAATAACATTTCTTCTTGAATAAAATACAAACTCAGATTTTACAGATCACATCAATTTTAAACCTGTTTATGTAAAACAACAAATATGAATTTGAGGTCAAACAATAATAAAATTAAATAAACAAAAAACGAAATACTTATGTTAATAGATCCTAGTTCTAGTAGGGCTCTACATAAGTTTTAAAGGTCCGATCTAAATCAAAAGATTTGCGATACAGGCTTTGAAGTTCCGTTTTGAATCTAAATCAAATGACTCGATACATGCTTTGGTCCGATCTGAAACAAAAGATTCACGCTACGCGCTGTGAAGTTTGTATCTGAAATGGTTGATCTGAATCAAATGATTCGCGATACCTGATGACCTGAATCAAATTATTTGTGATGCATGCTTTAAAGGTCCGATCTAAATCAAAAGATTTGTGATACGGGCATTGAAGTTCCGTTTTGAATCAAATGATTCATGAACCGGCTCTGAAGTTGAAATCTATATCAAATGACTTGCGATACGTGACCTTTAAATGTCCGATCTAAATCAAAAGATTTGCAATAATCAGTGTAAATGGCTAAGAGGGAGAAGCATATGAACACAAAACAGGTCAAATGTGTTGAAAGAATGATTCCTTGACAGTTTTATTGCAGTATATTTCAGCAAGTTCTCAAGAATCGGTGATCAGATGTACAATGCTGTTGGAGAAATAATTAACCTAAAGAAAACATTTGTAGAAATAGTTGGAATATTTTAAAAGCCAGGTGTATTTTGAAGGCCTCATTGCCTACATAACTGTCATTTAGGTCACACAGGAAATAATGAAATTTTAGCTAAAGTTGCTTGTGGTTTCTTCTGTATTGATGCTAAGTTGCTCTTCTAGGCCACATGACCTTCAAACATTTGTGACATGTTTTGACGCATGCTAGTTGGCAGTCTGCCACCCTTTTACAAGACAGAGCAATACAGCCAGTTAATGAGGTGACCATGGGAAAGGAATTAGGGAGTGTTGGGAAGAGAACACCTGCAATAAGATTATTGTTTGAAAACCATATAAAAATATAGAGCCGTAGTTGTTGGTCAGACGTTCTGCAGGCACCTCAGCTTTATTGTCTTCTTGCAATGCAGTCAAAATTTGACTTCTGGAACTCTGACTCCTGAGCATTATTTTGCAAGACAGAGATGTCTCTGTTCATTCTTGTTTGTAAGTGTCTTTCCTCTTGGATTACTATGTTGCAGGATCTGCTGACATTGCTGATTAAGTTTGGTGATCGTATCCCGAAGGACGTGGCTCAGTTCTTCCTGGCTGAGATGGTGATGGCCATCGATTCAGTCCACAGACTCGGGTCTGAGCACAGGTATCTGTACTAACACTGGTCAGTTTACATAGACTTGCAAATCATGACAGAATGAAAGATTCCTTTAATGTCATCAGACAATGGTTTTATTATATTTATTAACTTAATTAAAAAAATTAAATATTTTTTTTAGAAGTGCAACTTAAAAATAGTAATTAATTTAATTTACCTGACTTTAATCTCACTTTTAATGTTTATATACATTTTAAAATTGTTTTAAGCCGTTCTTGCCATTTTTAATCATATTATTTTATTATATGAAATGTAAAATTAATGATGTTTTTTTTCAGAATTTAGCAGTAAAAAAAATTACTAGTCATCCAGTTTTTTATATAAGCTATGCATTCCATTTCTTTTGCAAATTGGTATGTTTCAATGGGCCGCAAAGAAATGTAGAGCTGAGCATCATCAGCATAACAGTGAAAGCTAACACCATGTTCCCTGATGATATCTCCCAGGGGTAACATGTAAAGTGTGAAAAGCAAAGGTCCTAATACTGAGCCTTGTGGTGCACCATACTGCACTTGTGATTGGTAAGATAACTCTTCATTCACTGCTACGAATTGAGGGTGGTCACATACGATTTGAACATGCCAGTGCATTTCCACTAATGCCAACATAATTTTCTAGTCTATTCAAAAAAATGTTGTGGTTGATAGTGTCGAATGCAGCACTAATAGTGGGATACAACCACGATCGGATAATAAGAGCAGGTCATTTGTAACTCTAATGAGAGCAGTCTCAGTACTATGATACGGTCTAAATCCTGACTCAATGTCCATTTTTCTCCAAGAAGGAACATAGCTGAGAGAATATTGCCTTTTCTAGTATTTTTGAAAGAAAAGGTTTGAGGCCAATTTGTAATTAATTTAATCTCTAGGATTATTTTGTGGTTTTTAATGTGCCTGATTAAAGGACTTTGGAATTTATCCTAATGACAGTGATGGGTTAATTATATTAAGAAGAGGATCAATGACTTCTGGAAGCACCTGTTTTAGTAGCTTAAAGGGATGGTTCGGAGTAGAATTGACTTCATTGCTATGCACTCCGAAGCCCATCTAAATACCCCATCCGAAGTTTTTTTTTACCTTAGTCAAACATTTATGGAGATATTAGAGTTTTTCGAATTGCTTGTTACAGGAGTGAATGGTACATGTCATGTATCTCGTAAATTGCACCACTAAACGTGCAAGTAATCTTACCAAACTTCTACAGTAGTGTAAATAGGTTATGTACTCACATAATCAGCTGCATCAGAACATTTGTAAGTCCACCATGAGTGTTTTAAAAACACGTTTTACCCGAGAACTACTAGTCTCAAAAACTACAAATGGCGACACGTCGACGTCACTTCCCTGGTTTGAAAAAAGCACGTAAAAGTCCTCCTACTACATCTGTGTGCATGTCAACTTGTAGGAGGACTTTTACGTGCTTTTTTCAAACCAGGGAAGTGACGTCGACGTGTCGCCATTTGTAGTTTTTGAGACTAGTAGGGATCGGCTAAAACGTGTTTTTAAAACACTCATGGTGGACTTACAAATGTTCTGATGCAGCGTTTTGTGAGTACATAACCTATTTACACTACTGTACAAGTTTGGTAAGATTACTTGCACGTTTAGTGGTGCAATTTACGAGATACATGACATGTACCATTCACTCCTGTAACAAGCAATTCGAAAAACTCTAATATCTCCATAAATGTTTGACTAAGGTAAAAAAAACTTCGGATGGGGTATTTACGGAGTGCATAGCAATGAAGTCAATTCTACTCCGAACCATCCCTTTAAAACAGCCTGTTTAAAGGACTTTGGAACTTATCCTAATGACAGTGATGAATTAATTATATTAAGAAGAGGATCAATGACTTCTGGAAGCACCTGTTTTAGTAGCTTAAATTGTATAGGGCAGGCTTCCTCAGATCTTTCCCTTGATTGCCAATGTGCTGCAGAGTTTAGCTCCAACCCTGATCAAACTCACCTACTTGTGATTCTGTAATGATCCTGAAGACCTTAGCATGCTCATGTGTTTTTGATTAAGGTTAGAGCTAAACTTTGCAGGAAAGTGTATCTCTTGGGCCAGATTTGAGGATCCCTGCTACAGGGTATAATATACATGTTGTTGGTTTGGATAATTTACCAAGATCATACAATTCGTCCTCCCCTATAGCAGAGAATGAGTGGAATTGTTCCTCGGTGGATCTATCTGAGGCAGTAATGTAGCTGAAGGCTGCATGGTTAGAATTTCATCTCTAATAGTATTGATTTTGGAAGTAAAGTTGTTTACAAAGTCATTACTGCTTCGCTCTTGGCAATGTCTCTGTCTGTTGATGCTTTATTTTTTAGTAATTTAGCCTCTGTACTGAATAAATGCCTGGGGTTGTATTTGTTTTCTTCTAAACGAGACGGGAAGTAATTAGGTCTAGCAGTTTTTAAGGTTTTTCTGTAGGGGGAAGTACTTTTACTCCATGCAATACGAAATACCCCTAGTTTTGTTTTCTTCCAGCTGCGCTTGATTTTCCAGGCTGCTCTCTCAGATATGCATTAGTTTTCCATTCATCTCAATGACGGTTTTCTAGATATGGCAGAAACTGATCAATAATATCAACAATCCAATAAAAAAGAAAGTTTACTTCAAAACAGTACCAGCAAGGACAATACAGTAGGCCTTCAAGTCATACATTCTTGTGTTAAATTTTCTCCTCTTCAAATTACAGTTTTCTTTTATAAGACTGTGGCATTAATGTTTGTGTTGCTAAAAATTTTTTGTCAAGAAGTCAATAACACATTGCCAGAACGAGAACTCAATCTCAAATGCATCATGTTCACTTGACGTTTTTGCTAATTACAGTTTCATCCTTGACAAAAATATGGCATCTGGCTTGACTAACATCCTTCAACCCCAGTACCAGCTGTTGAGATCACTAACTACTCGATAGTTCTTGTATCTTCTGACATGATCGCAAGCCCAGCAAGCATGCTCAGGACCAAAGTAGGTTGAACTTGCAACAAAATGTTCTCTCCAGGTGAAGTACTGCCTGTACAAGTCTTCATTTTGGTCCAGAAGCTTAAGATGCTCAGCTAATTCTTTAGGAGATGAGAAGTCGTCCACATGGATAAAGGCATTGCCTGGAATTAATTCCTCATAGTTTTTCCTTGGTGGACCGAGAACCACAGGAACAGTGCCGAGTTTCAGAGGGTTGTAGAGTTTTTCTGTGATGTAATCTTTATGAATGGAGTTCTCAAAGGACAGGTAGAATTTACAGCTGGACACCAAATCTGAATAACCTTCATTGCTAACGGGTCTGCTAAAGCCGCGTCCATAGGCTTCTACGGTGATATATTGCTTGAACTTTTCATAATATTGTGAACGCTTGTGGTTTGACTTCCAGTTGCTCACAATCCAGCAAACAAGTTTATCTTTATTTGGGATTGTAAAAGTTGTCTTCTCACCAGTTTTCTCTGAGATTCGTCCGTAAGGGACCGTGATGTCAGAATCTAGTCTGTAAGTTGCGGTCAGATTGAACAGATTGTTTAGAGTTGAATGTTGCGCTGAGTTACTGGGAGACTCCATGTTCATCCAGATCCATTTCTGGAACGGAGGTCGCGGCAGCGTCGGCATGTTGGATAAGTCCCCATGAATGTCTCTGTGATGAAACAAAACGCCATGTGCGCTGTTAAACTGATCCCTGTTGTCTGTCAAGCGGCAGCCGTGGATGTTGAACAGTGAACTGCAGATTCCTAAATCAAACTTGAACCCCATAGGCCACATCCAGATCAGGAGGATAGTGTCTGGATCAGTCGGTGGCACTGGTTCTGTTGGTGTTAACAGGTTTGAGACAGAGGTGATGTTCACGATACAGGTGTTGTTCACCATTTCTGTTAGATTTGGCATCTTGAGAGCGTTGATGCAGATGTCTCTGCAAGAATTAGGTCTGGAAATGGTTGAGCGGTTTAGCCAGTTTACAGTCGGCTCGTAGTACGTGTAGAATATTGCTGAGAAACATATCGATAAAGCCGCTGTGATGAGGACGTTCTGACAGACTCTGGATGAGGCCTTGAGCTCCATCTTTGACCTTTAGTAGACAGAGCATGATTATATGCTGGTGTTTAAATATCTTTCTAGATTTGATAAGTTACATTGATTTTGATATCATTTTATTTACGGATTGTTTCAAGGCAGCTTCAAGGTAAGAAACAGGAAATTAAAGGGATAGATCATCCAAAGATTATCATCCATTTACTTGCCCTCAGAACATCTGAAGATGTAGGGGACTTTTTGTTGTTCAGTAGAACAGTAAAGATGACTTTTAGCTAAAACAGACAAGACCAAATGAATCCCTGTGACTCATGACGATACTCTAAGATCTTATGAAGGGAAACGATCAGTCTGTGCAAGAAAAAAAACATTTGCAACAATATTACCTTTAATCCACAGCTTGGGCAAACGGTTCCGGTGCATTCACAATCGTCTGATGATTTTGATGTGAAAGGATGGCATGGTCGAACCAGAATTAGCATGACAAAAAACTCAGAGAGACACAGGAAGCAGCGTTGGTGGCAGCAGCAGCCCAGCCACAAACCTCAATAAAAGGAAATGGTCATGAGACATGGTGGTGTTAATGTCTTAAGTGTTATGTGAGCAATGACAACAGAGGAAGAATCGAACTAAACTCTTAAAAATAAAGGTGCTTTAAAAGGTTCTTCACAGCGATGCCATAAAAGAACCATTTTTGGTTCCATAAAGAACTATTCAGGCAAAGGTTCTTTAAAGAACCATCTCTTTCTTACCTTTTTATAATCTGAAGAACCTTCTTTTGCCACAAAGAACCTTTTGTGAACAGAAAAGTTCTTCAGATGTTAAAGGTTCTTTATAGAACCATTTGGACAAAAAAGGTTCTTCTATGGCATCGTGAAGCACCTTTGTTTTAAGAGTGTGGGTCAGGAGCTTATGCGTCTGCAGGGGCGGAGTGGCAATCGGGACGACCGGGACTTTGCCGGTGCGGTCAGAATTTTCCCGGTGGGTTTTAGTGCCCCACTCCGACCCTGTGTGTCTATGAATACGTTAAGTGACAATTATGGACGTACTGAGAACCGTTTGCTCACACTAATAAAAATTATTTGTGGTGAAGTAAATAATACAGAAAAACAAATGTAATTTAAATAACAGTTCAGGCAAGAATTAAAGACAAAAAGAGTAAATTCAATATAAGTACTAAATTTAAGCTTGTAGAATTTAAATTTCAAACTTATAAGTATATTTTACTTGGAACTGTTTGTTATTTTTTTTACAAAGATTGTTTAAGTAAATATCAAAGTCATGATCCTGTTGTTCTCATCATGCACTTGGCCATGAATAATTAATGAGGTTAATTTTTTTTGCTGTTTTCTAAATATGTTTACATTGGTTTGTGGTTGCTTTTGTTTTTAGGTTAAGTGACTTGCTGTTTTGTAACATCTAGAGTTCATTTTCTCCTCAAAATGGCTTATTCATACTCAAAAACTTCATTATGTATCATGGGCCAAGTATTGAGGTCTATGTGTTAATTTGGTTAGTAACTACATTGAGTCAACATATAATCTTAAAAACAACAAGAGGAGCTGTCTGCTTGCTTACATACATGTTTGTGAGTGAACCACATGCTTTGATGCCATTTTCTTTAGTGCTATGACGTTTGAGTAAAGTTTACAAACTGTGGCTGAGTGAATTGTACTTGAGGACTGCAGAGAAAACTTAAAATAATTGAGTAGAAATTACTCATTACAACTCTAACTACATGTTAAATTTACTTATTCCCTAATTTTACTAAACTTGGTAAAGTAGATTTTACTTAACTCCATACTTAAATTTTACTTTAAAATGTGTGTGCAAAAACTTGCCAAATAAAAATAAAGTAAATTTACTTTTTTTTTTTTTTTTTTTTCAGTGCACCTGTGGATTGTAGTAATGATGTTGGAAATAATGTTCATTGTCTTGCACGTACTGATTGATTTGCTTCATAAGACCTCAATGTATATTTCTGTATATATTATATAGACCTTGTGTGTATGTGTATGTGTGTATATATATATAGACCTTGTTTGTATATATTTTTTTCTTTGACTCTCAAAAACTCAAAAACATGCATTTTGTGAATCACCTAGGACCACACTTTCAGTTAAAAATCATCTTTATTGTTCTACTGAAGAAAAAAAAAGTCACCTACATAATCACAAATGAGTAAATTAACAGCAAATTTTCGTTTTTTGGATCAACTATTGCTTTAACAGTGTCAGTGTTGCAATGGTCACCAGATGCGAGTTCAATTAAGTTGTAAAGCAGCTTTACTGAAAACAATGGTGTCGTTTCTCAACATAGTTAAAATCAGTGTTTACTTTACTGTTTTATGGAAACATTAACCAGATGGCCACACTTTGTTTTATTAAGGACCAAAGGTTGGCACACATTTTTCTTTTATAGTATTTTTTAATGTATTTTATTGACCATATTCTCACAAGTGATTTATTATTATTATTAAACAAAAGCAAACATACTCTACACTGACAACCAACATGTCTTTCTTAAATGTTTGAAATGGCCTGAAAATGGTGGTTCTCCGAAATCCTTAATATTAAAATTTAAAATTTTCGAAGCTCTTTTGTCGTTATTGTTGCTTCTTCAAAAGAAAATCCAACCGTACTGCTTGATCATATAGAAAGGAAGGTATTTTATGAATTAATTCAATCAAAATGGCTGATCTGCTCATTTTTTTAGCAATATAACAATATAACAATAAATTAAATGTGTTTATAAGACAAAATCTTTTACCTAAACTTTTACCTGTACTTCTTTATTCTCCATACGTGTTAGTTTGAGGGGCTTTGATATTAAACGAGGTTTTGAACATACAGTAATATTCTAAATTTGGAAGTTGAAACCACTATATTTTTCATTTAAGACAGAATCTTAAAATGTAGATAATATGAATGAATGAATGATGCATTTATATAGCGCTTTCATTGTGTATTGCCGTACACCCAAAGCGCTTTACAATCATATAGGGGATCTCTCCTCAACCATCACCAGTGTGCAGCATCCACTTGGATGATGCGTCGGCAGCCACAGTACAACGGCGCCGGTGCGCTCACCACACACCAGCTACAGGTGGAGAGGAGAGAGTTATGGAGCCAATTCAATGAATGGGGATTATTAGGAGGCCATGATTGACTAGGGCCAGTGGAGGGAATTTGGCCAGGACACCGGGGTTACACCCCTACTCTTTACGAGAAGTGCCATGGGATTTTTAATGACCACAGAGAGTCAGGACCTCGGTTTAACGTCTCATCCGAAGGACGGTGCCTTTTACAGTATAGTGTCCCCGTCACTATACTGGGGCATTAGGACCCACATAGACCACAGGGTGAGCACCCCCTGCTGGCCTCACTAACACCTCTTCCAACAGCAACCTAGTTTTCCCAGGAGGTCTCCCATCCAGGTACTGACCAGGCTCAACCCTGCTTAGCTTCAGTGAGCAACCGGTCTTGGGCTGCAGGGTGATATGGCTGTGGCCGAATATCATCGGATATAAATGTAAATAGTTTTAGCTCATATCATTTATATACATAAACTTGCAACATGAATATATTTGTAATCATTATTGTTCACTAGTGTCGCATGATCCTTCAGAAATCATTCTAATATCCTGATTTCCTGCTCAAAAACATTTTTGATTATTATCAGTGTTGAAAACAGTTGTGCTGCATAATATTTTTGTGGAAACTGATACATTTTATTTTTCAGAATTCACAGATAAATCGGTTAAAAAAGGTGTTTTTTAAATACAAGCATTTTGTAACAATTTTTTATTCCATTATTATTATAAATTGCTTAGTAATGTTATAACTCTAGCACCTTTCTTGAACTCATCATAACTTGATTCATCTGATGTTTAAAGCGATGTGAATTCAAAACAGCTTCATTGAATTTGCATAAAGTTGGGTTATGTGTGACAAACTTCTGTATTTTATAAAACAGGTAGCATCGCTTCCGCATGTGCTTTGTTAAATATACAGCTGTTTTAGTCAAGATGTCTTCAAAGGAGATGCCAAAGATTATCATTATCAAAGTGCATCACATATGCATTGAACGTTTTTTCATTTTCCTTTTACTCACTAACATTAGGATATTAAAATCCGTAGATAAAGTGTATTGTCCTTAATGAATAAAAACTCCTTCAAAGTTACTCCATCAAATGAAAATCTGATGTTTTTGTGGTTGGTATCTGATCCCTATTAGATGAGGAGCTGCGTAAGAACTTATGGATACTCACTTGTGATGTTCTGTCATATAATCTCACAGCATTAAGGCATTAAGTTACAATCCCAGTGTCACAAGACGTGCAAGTAATTTGCCTTGAGCTTCATGTTACAGAAGTCGAGCGAAATGTTTTATTTGCTAGTGAATCATACTGCAATAGAAAGGCTGGATTTGATAAATCATCTACAGTAATAAATCATCTGTTCAAATCTAAATCCCTCCTACAGCAATGGTTCATTTAAATAAGCTAAAGCAACACATTTCTAGATTTTTAACAACATGAGGTGCATCAAGCGAATGGAAGTGTGAAAAGCTTTGTTTCTTCAGTTTCAGTGTCTGAACTTAAGGAGATTGTATTCTGTGCTTAAATCGTGAATATTTTATGATTAGCAGGAGTTGTTTTATTGTGCTCAAACTCTGCACTCGTGTTTGATTACACAATGGAAACTAACCATTCTGGATATAGAAGAAACCACGTGCCTTAAGGAGTTTTTCAGCTTATTATAGTAAGAATATCAGAGTTTCTGTCAGAATGTGTCAATTATTTCTGGAATTTGCATTTGTAGCTTAAAGTTATAATTTTCGTGTGACCGTCAGTGAGATTTATTGCTATCACCTCTAGGCCTTTTGCCAAAGATCAAGGGTGTGTTCACATTATGCAGGTTTGGTTTGTTTTTGGGTTTCTTATTGCACCACATCAAAGCAGTCAATACAGCATAGTCAAGAATAAATTAGTCCACTTCAGAGTTTTGAGTTCGTAGCGGCCGTGAAGGACTATAATGTGATAAAGAGCTCTTTCCAGTGAGAAAGATACCTTTTCTAGTATCTTTGATGGTGTGTTTACACTTGTAGATCCAATTTTTGGGTCATTTGGTTTATTTGGTCCGAACCAAAAAGGAAAATTATAAATTGGGTCCTGGTCCGCTTAGCATTGACACTGGCATTTTTGACATTGAACCTGAAGATACCGAATCTAGAGGCATAGTGATATATTAACAACATAATTGGTTGAGTTGAATGACATATTTTTGTGACAGAACTCATCGAACACTCCAAACAAAAGGAAAAGGTGCGTTCGACTGAAAGCTTTAAGTCGAATACACCTAATGCTGTCTGGTGGATTAAGCGTATTTCTTGTTGTATGTCTTTGAGTTTATTTTCACCACCTACAAACTCACAAAAAGCTCATAAAAAGCACTTTACAACTTCATTGCTCCATTTTTGCCCTCTGCTCATTTTGTTTTGGATACACCGCTTGTTCCCTTCGTGAAATCATGCCACATAGCATCGCATCTTGTCATTACTACGCACTAGTTCTCATATTTCATTAGAACCACACAGAGTTTGTTTTGAAGCAAACCGAGACTCGTCTTTTTGGCAGTCTCTGTCCGTTTGTTGGTGCGCATCAAACCGAACACATCCGGAGAGAAAAGGGAATTTTGATATCTAGGGTTTTGTTTTATTTCAACTAATTGCAAACGGACTCTAGAGCGATTCACTTGTGGTGAGAAAGCAAGCCACTGTATTGAATAAATACCTGGGGTTGTGTTTTTTTTAAGAGATGAAAAGAAATCAGATCTAGCAGTTTTTAGGGGAAAGTACTTTCCCTCCACGCAATACGAAATACCTCTAGTTTTGCTTTCCTCCACCTGCGCTCCATTTTCTGGGCTGCTCTCTTTAGGGCGTAAGTGTGCTTGCTATACCATGCTGTCAGACTATTTTTCTTCATCTTCTTTAAGCGTAAAGGAGTATCGAAAGTGCTAGAAAGAGAGAGTCCATAGTTTCTGTTGCATCATCAAGCATCACCGCTTGTTCCCTTTGTGAAATCATGTCGCATAGCATCACACCTTGTCATTACTTCCTGTTTTTGGTTCATTTGGAAGTATTTGTTCCTTGTTGCATTAATATTTCATTCAAACCGCACTGAGTTAGTTTCGAAGCAGACCAAGACCTATCTTTATGTCTGTCTCAGACCGTTTGTTTGGTGCGCATCAGGGTTCGGATGGCAGGGTTCACACTCAAACGAACCGCACGAATCAGAGCAATCGTGCCAGAGTTTGTTTAAATCGAACCAAACATGACAAGTGTAAACACACCCTGAGAGAAAGAAGATTCAAAATCAGTGTGTAATTAACTTGGTAAAGAAAAAACTTGAATTGTCTCTCTTGGTGCGGTTTGTTTAGGCAGGTGTGAATGCAGCAGTCGCACTCATGTGTGCAACAAAAGCAGATCAAACCAGCATACACAGACCTCCTTGAAGAGGTGGTCTCGGCCCGGTTGCAAACGGACTCTAGAGCGGTTCACTCGTGGTGAGAAAGCAAGCCACTGTATTAAATAAATACCTGAGGTTTTGTTTTCTTTCGAAAGAGATTAAAAGAAATCAGATCTAGCAGTTTTTTAAGGCTTTTCTATGAGAGAAAGTACTTTCCCTCCATGCAACATGAAATACCTCTAGTTTTGTTTTCCTCCACCTGCGCTCCATTTTCTGGGCTGCTCTTTTTAGGGCGTGAGTGTGCTTACTATACCACGGAGTTAGACTGTTCTCCTTCATCTTTAAGTGTAAAGGAGTATCTAAATTGCTAGAAAAGAGAGAGTCCAAGCATCATTGCTTGTTACCTTTGTGAAATCATGTCGCATAGCGTCACATCTTGTCATTACTTCCTGTTTTTGGTTCGTTTAGAAGTATTTGGTCCTAGTTGTGTTCGTATTTCTTTCAAACCACACTGAGTTCATTGGAAAGCAGAGTGAGACCTGTCTTTTTAGTGATCTCAGTCCGTTTGTTTGGTGTGCATCAGGGTTCGGATAGCAGAGTTCACACTTATTCAAATGAACCGCATTAATAGAGCAATTGCACCAGAGTTTTAGTTGAACCAAACAAGTGAAAACACACACTGAGAGTAAAGGAAGATTTGAGATCAGTGTGTAGTTAACTCAGTTAAATCATACCTGAATTCGTTGTCCCTCTTGGTGTAGTTCATTTGGACAGGTGTGAATGCAGCAGTCACACACAGGTGTGCACTAAAAGCTGATCAAACCAGCGTATGAAGACCTCCCTGAAGAGGTGGTCTCGGACTGATTGCAAACGAACTTTAGAGCAGTTCACTTATGGTGAGAAAGCAAGCCATTGTATTGAATAAATACCTGGGGCTGTGTTTGTTTTCTTTTAAAAGAGATTAAAATAAATCAGATCTAGCAGTTTTTAAGGCTTTTCTATAGGAGAAAGTACTTTCTCTCTATGCAATGCAAAATACCTCTTGTTTGGTTTTCCTCCAGCTGCGCTCCATTTTCCGGGCTGTTCTCTTTAGGTCATACGTGTGCTTGCTATACCACGGTGTCGGACTGTAAAGAAGTATCTAAAGTGCTAGAAAACAGAGAGTCCATATTTTCTGTTACATCATCAAGTTTTTCTGAGATATTGAATATACTGAGGAACTGAGACAAGTTGCACTGCTGCAGAATTTCAATGCAAGTAACATAAATTCCATGTGACAGTATTAAATCTAGAATATGAGTAGCTCCTGGCACGTGTTGTCTGACCCCAATAGAATTCATAATGTCTGTAAATGTTGATCCCAATGCATATTTTCCATTATCAACATGGTTATTAAACCACCAACAATTAAGACTTTATCTGCAGCCAACACTAATTCTTTGATTAAGTCTGTGTGGTGCCCTAATGGCCTGTATACAGTAGCCAGTACAAACGTCACAAGGGATTTATCATTAACACTTATTGCTTTTGATAATATTATATGAAGCACCATTACTTAAAAAAAATTATACTTGAAACCCGACTTCTGTGAAATACTGAAAATATTAAATTGTAATTATTGTGATAATACATGCACATTAACATTAATGTGCATCTATTAATCTAATTTGTGTTTTACATGCTTAACAATAAAAAAAAATGTTTTGGAATAATTGTTTTGAAGCTGAAGACAACTTTACACATTGTGGTCAATGAAGTCAATAAAATGACTTTTTATATGTGTTTATCATAAAATTGTGAATTTATACAATATAATATATGCAATATTCCACTACTGTGTTAAAATTTAGTGTTTTCTGTAAAATGAGACCATTTTTATCTATTTACTCCAATGTATGTGGGAAGGGCACTCTTTTTAATTCAGATATGCCAAATCCTCTAAAAAATTCAAAATTTGCTGCAGAGTTTAAGTGGTTAACTAAATTGAAAAATAAGCAAACAAAACCAAATCAAAAGCTTTTCTACAGCCATATATGAACATTACAGCCTTTAAAATACATTAACCACAACATAAAACATCAGACCAGACCACTTTTTCACTGGAGGACATGCTATTATGGATTATGGACTTGTAGTTAAAAACGTCTTAATGATGGATTTGTTTCAGGTTTTGTCTTCTCAAGATGTTAACTAATGGACTGGAGTGGTGTGGATTACTTGTAGATTGTTGTTTTATCAGCTGTTTGGACTCTCATTCTGACGGCACCCATTCACTCCAGAGGATTCATTGGTGAGCAAGTGATGCAATGACACACTTTTGGCTGAACTACTGCTTTAAGACTTCAAAAATCTTAAATTATAATTATCATGATTCCTGAATTCAGAACTAAAATGAATGTGCATGTATTAAACATTCTTATTGTTATGTGTTTTACATGCTTAACAATAAAAACATGTTTTGGAATAATTGTTGTGAAGCTGAAGACAACTTTACTCATTGTAGGCAATGAAGTTATTGAACTAAATAGAAAAATAAGCAAACAAAACAAAATCAAAAGCTTTTCTACAGCAGTGTATGAAGATTACAGCCTTTAAAATCCATTAAGTGACCAAACCACAATATAAAACATCAGACCAGACCACTTTTTCACTGGAGGAAGCGTTATTGTGGATTATGGACTCGTGTATTTTAGTTAAAAATGTCTTAATGATGCATTTGTTTCATCTTTTGTCTTCTCAACATCTTAACTGATGGACTGGAGTGGATTATTGTGATGCTTTTATCAGCTGTTTGGACCCTCATTCTGACGGCACCCATTCACTCCAGCGGATCCATTGGTGAGACAGTGATGCAATGACACACTTTTGGCTGAACTACTGCTTTAAGACTTCAAAAATCTTAAATTATAATTATCCTGATTCCTGAATTTAGAACTAAAATTAATGTGCATGTATTATATGTTCTGATTTTTATGCATTTTACATGCTTAACAATAAAAAACATGTTTTGTAATAATTGTTGTGAAGCTGAAAACAACTTTACACATTGTGGGCAAAGAAGTTATTCAACTAAATTAAAAAATACGTGAACAAAACCAAATCAAAACCTTTTCTACAGTAGTGTATGAACATTACAGCCCTTGAAATCTATTAAATGACCAAACCACAACATTAAACATCAGACCAGAGCACTTTTTCACTGGAGGAAGCGTTATTGTGGATTATGGACTTGTGTATTTTAGTTAAAAATGTCTTAATGATGGATTTGTTTCAGCTTTTGTCTTCTCAAGATGTTAACTGATGGACTGGAGTGGATTATTGTGATGTTTTTATCAGCTGTTTGGACCCTCATTCTGACGGCACCCATTCACTTCATTGGTGAGCAAGTGATGCAATGACACATTTTTGGCTGAACTACTGTTTTAAAACTTTAAAAAATCTTACATTCAGAACTAAAATTAATGTGCATGTATTATATGGTCAAATTATATTTGCATATTACATGCTTAACAAATAAAACTTTTTTTTTTTTAAACATTCAAATCACGACAAGAAAACTGAACATATTAACGTTCTTAAAATCTTAAAATTTTGGAATAATTGTTGTGAAGCTGAAAACAACTTTGCACATTGTGGGCAATCAAGTTAAAAATAGAAAACTAAGCCTTTCTTCAGCAGCTTATGAAGATCACAGCCAACCACAACATAAAACATCAGTCTGCTATTTCTATATGACAATTTTAATTTTAAAACTTTTCATACATTACAGGATTTTGTTTTCTGGAAGAAAAAAAAAACAGTTCAATCATATAAAAATATTTGAATGCTTTGCTGGAAGGATGATAGGACAACAGGAAGGCGATTTTGACTCTTGGATTGGGGTTTGTTGGTTATCGGAGAACTGCAGGTCACTTTGGGTCAAATATAAAGTCTTTTAAATAACAAACGCACAAAATGTTGAAGAATGGAAGAATTCTAAGTCACTCTAATTTGGTCACCAGTGCAACCTTAGCATGTTAACCAACTCAACATTTGTGCTTTGCAGAAGCCACTTCATAGCCGCATTAGTTAGTGATATGCAGCCTGGGTTTATGATCGAATGCAGAAACTGAGCGTGTCCCATCACTGTGTCTTCCTCCGTTTGTATCTGATGATGGGGTTATACGGCGTGTGGATCATGGTCGTGTAGTTCACAGCGGGAAAGTGTCCTTCGACCAGCTCAAAGTCGTACAGCCTCAGCATAGTCGACCAGATGGTTTTAATCTGAACGTAGGCAAAGTTTTCTCCAATACAGCGGTGGCGACCTGCCAAATATCAACCAATTTGGAAATAAAGTAGTTAAGGTATTACAATTTTAGATAATGTTGAAATGTGACAAATCTAGACACCAGCTTCGATATCAGAGCCTAATAATGTAAGTATAAAGTTCACAAATTTATTGAAACGATATAAACAGTCTGTATAAAACTAAAGCTAGAAGTACTACAGATATTGGGTAAAGTGAAAATGCAAATATTATTTAATAAAGGAGCAAGGAGTGATTTTGTTTCTCTTTTGTCAGTCGCTTTGGACGAAAGCATTTGCTAAATGCATTAATGAAAAATGTAACCATTTTACTTTTTTGTTGTTTGAATAATAATAACAGCAGACGAACAATGCTGCTGTTACTTTAAAAAACATTGAGAAAACGTTCTTAGAACAACATTCTTGGAATGTTCTCATGACGTTATTTTTCTTGGATGAATGTTCTTATAACGCTGAGAGAAAACGTTCTGAGATCAACACTCTTAAATATCTTTATCATGTTATTTGAACTTGATGAACAGTCTAATCTCATCTAATAATGTTTTATTTTGGGTAAAAAAATATTTTGGGTTTTAGTAGAACTTCTTTGTAACTTTTAAATATTCTAATCACAAGAAGAAAAGTGGACATTTAAATGTTCTTAGAATATTAAAAATCAAAATCAAAAATATTTTGGGTAAAATAAAATTAGTATAACATTTCAGAAACATTTTTGTAATCTATGAATAATGTTTTGATCATGACAAGAAAATGTTTTTTTTTTGCAACCTTTAAATATCATTTGATCATGACAAAAAAAAAACTGGACATTTTAGAATTTCAACATTCTTAGAATATTAAAAAATAAACTTTCACATAATGATTTATTTTGGGTAAAAAATAAAATTATTATACAATTTAAGAAACATTTTGTAACATTTAAATAACGTTCTAATCATGACAAGAAAAACTTTTTTGTTTCGTTTTGTTGCTTTTTGCAACCTTTAAATATTGTTCTATCATGAGAAAAACTGGACATTTTAATGTTCTTAGAATATTAAAAATAAATGTTCAAATAATGTTATATTTTGAGTAAAATAAAATAAGAGAAAATAAACTTTGTAATATTTAAATAATGCTCTAATCTTGACAAAAATAAGCTTATTTTTTGCAACCTTTAAATTAAATATCATTCGATCATGACAAAAAATTCTGGACATTTAAACATTTCAACATTCTTAGAATATTAAAAATAACCATTCAAATAATGTTATATTTTGGGTAAAAATAAACGGAGTATAACATTTAAGAAATGTTTTTGTAACATTTTAATAACGTTCTAATCATGACAAGAACAACTTTTTTGTTTCGTTTTGTTGTTTTTTTGCAACCTTTAAATATTGTTCTATCATGAAAAAAACTGGACATTTTAATGTTCTTAGAATATTAAAAATAAATGTTCAAATAATGTTATATTTTGAGTAAAATAAAATAAGAGAAAATAAACTTTGTAATATTTAAATAATGCTCTAATCTTGACAAAAATAAGCTTATTTTTTGCAACCTTTAAATTAAATATCATTCGATCATGACAAAAAAAAAACTGGACATTTTAGCATTTCAACATTCTTAGAATATTAAAAAATAAACTTTCACATAATGATTTATTTTGGGTAAAAAATAAAATTATTATACAATTTAAGAAACATTTTGCAACATTTAAATAGCGTTCTAATCACTACAAGAACAACTTTTTTGTTTCGTTTTGTTGTTTTTTGCAACCTTTAAATATTGTTCTATCATGAGAAAAACTGGACATTTTAATGTTCTTAGAATATTAAAAATAAATGTTCAAATAATGTTATATTTTGAGTAAAATAAAATAAGAGAAAATAAACGTTGTAATATTTAAATAATGCTCTAATCTTGACAAAAATAAGCTTATTTTTTGCAACCTTTAAATTAAATATCATTCGATCATGACAAAAAATTCTGGACATTTAAACATTTCAACATTCTTAGAATATTAAAAATAACCATTCAAATAATGTTATATTTTGGGTAAAAAATAAACGGAGTATAACATTTAAGAAATGTTTTTGTAACATTTTAATAACGTTCTAATCATGACCAAAAATTTGTACATTTTTTGCAACTTTTAAATATTGTTTGATCATGACCAAAAAAAAAAAAAAAAAAGAGGACATTTTAAGGTTATTAGAATATTACAAATAATTCTGATCGAATAAAACTCACCTGCTCCAAATGGGATGTAAGCAAACTTCTCTCCGGCGGCTGGGTTGTCGAGCAAATATCGGTCAGGGTTGAAGTCCAGTCTCTCTGCCCAGGTGTCCTGCAGACGGTGGTTGACTGTGGGAGACACACACACCTGGTGTCCCGGTGGGATGATGTACTCGCCCACTTTCTGTTGAGCAAACAGAGACACCGGTCAGATTGAAGTATGTTTTGCGATCAGATGCCTGTGATATCAGTAATGTAAGCAGTTTTCGTTTAGTACCTGAGGCGTTTTGGCCATCCTCATCATGGTCATTATTGGTGGTCGTAGTCGGAGCGTCTCCTTCAGACAGCGATCCAGCAAACTCAAGTCTTTAAGCTGCGTCAGATGACAAAAGCGTTCTTTAGATCAATGATGTGATTTTCAGTGTATTCAAAAAGGCATTAAAAATGTATACAGCTACATGAATTATACCTATTCTATGATGACCATGTTTTTGAATTCTAAAAGTTTGGTCATATACTCCTCAATGCATGCTTTAAAAGCCCTTTTGTTCACACATCCACCACAAAAAGGCAGTGTCTTAATTGATGTATAGTATTTTTTTTTTTTTTTAAGTTCAGGATGTCAAATGTAAGACGACGTTATAGTGCCACATTAGAAATTTTAAATAGAAGATTATTCTTGTAGTATTTCGACTTTATTCTTGTATTTCGACTTTACTCTCATAGTATTTCGACTTTTTTCTTGTATTTCGACTTTACTCTCATAGTATTTCGACTTTTTTCTTGTATTTCGACTTTACTCTCATAGTATTTCGACTTTTTTCTTGTATTTCGACTTTACTCTCATAGTATTTCGACTTTACTCTCGTAGTATTTCGACTTTATTCTTGTAGTATTTCGAATTTACTTTCGTAGTATTTAGACTTTATTCTCGTAGTATTTCGACTTTATTCACGTAGTATTTCGACTTTACTCTAGTAGTATTTCGACTTTACTCTCGTAGTATTTCGACTTTACTCTCGTAGTATTTCGACTTTTTTCTAGCAGTATTTCGACTTTACTCTCATAGTATTTCGACTTTTTTCTAGCAGTATTTCGACTTTACTCTCATAGTATTTCGACTTTTTTCTAGCAGTATTTCGACTTTACTCTCATAGTATTTCGACTTTACTCTCGTAGTATTTCGACTTTTTTCTAGCAGTATTTCGACTTTACTCTCGTAGTATTTCGACTTTACTCTCGTAGTATTTCGACTTTTTTCTAGCAGTATTTCGACTTTACTCTCATAGTATTTCGACTTTTTTCTAGCAGTATTTCGACTTTACTCTCATAGTATTTCGACTTTTTTCTAGCAGTATTTCGACTTTACTCTCATAGTATTTCGACTTTACTCTCGTAGTATTTCGACTTTTTTCTAGCAGTATTTCGACTTTACTCTCGTAGTATTTCGACTTTACTCTCGTAGTATTTCGACTTTTTTCTAGCAGTATTTCGACTTTACTCTCATAGTATTTCGACTTTACTCTCGTAGTATTTCGACTTTTTTCTAGCAGTATTTCGACTTTACTCTCATAGTATTTCGACTTTTTTCTAGCAGTATTTCGACTTTACTCTCATAGTATTTCGACTTTTTTCTAGCAGTATTTCGACTTTACTCTCATAGTATTTCGACTTTTTTCTAGCAGTATTTCGACTTTACTCTAGTAGTATTTCGACTTTACTCTCGTAGTATTTCGACTTTTTTCTAGCAGTATTTCGACTTTACTCTCGTAGTATTTCGACTTTACTCTCGTAGTATTTCGACTTTTTTCTAGCAGTATTTCGACTTTACTCTCATAGTATTTCGACTTTACTCTCGTAGTATTTCGACTTTTTTCTAGCAGTATTTCGACTTTACTCTCATAGTATTTCGACTTTTTTCTAGCAGTATTTCGACTTTACTCTCATAGTATTTCGACTTTTTTCTAGCAGTATTTCGACTTTACTCTCATAGTATTTCGACTTTTTTCTAGCAGTATTTCGACTTTACTCTAGTAGTATTTCGACTTTACTCTCGTAGTATTTCGACTTTTTTCTAGCAGTATTTCGACTTTACTCTAGTAGTATTTCGACTTTACTCTCGTAGTATTTCGACTTTTTTCTAGCAGTATTTCGACTTTACTCTCATAGTATTTTGACTTTATTCTTGTAGTATTTCGACTTTATTCAGACTTTATTCTTGCAGTATTTCAACTTTATTCTTGTAGTATTTCGAATTTACTCTCGTGGTATTTCGACTTTACTCTCGTAGTATTTCGACTTTATTCTTGTAGTATTTCGAATTTACTTCCGTAGTATTTAGACTTTATTCTCGTAGTATTTCGAATTTACTTTCGTAGTATTTCGACTTTACTCTCGTAGTATTTCGACTTTATTCACGTAGTATTTCGAATTTACTTTCGTAGTATTTCGACTTTACTCTCGTAGTATTTCGACTTTACTCTCGTAGTATTTCGACTTTACTCTCATAGTATTTTGACTTTATTCTTGTAGTATTTCGACTTTATTCAGACTTTATTCTTGCAGTATTTCGACTTTATTCTTGTAGTATTTCGAATTTACTTTCGTAGTATTTAGACTTTATTCTCGTAGTATTTCGAATTTACTTTCGTAGTATTTCGACTTTACTCTCGTAGTATTTCGACTTTATTCACGTAGTATTTCGAATTTACTTTCGTAGTATTTCGACTTTACTCTCGTAGTATTTCGACTTTACTCTCGTAGTATTTCGACTTTTTTCTAGCAGTATTTCGACTTTACTCTCATAGTATTTTGACTTTATTCACGTAGTATTTCGAATTTACTTTCGTAGTATTTCGACTTTACTCTCGTAGTATTTCGACTTTACTCTCGTAGTATTTCGACTTTTTTCTAGCAGTATTTCGACTTTACTCTCGTAGTATTTCGACTTTACTCTCGTAGTATTTCGACTTTTTTCTAGCAGTATTTCGACTTTACTCTCATAGTATTTCGACTTTACTCTCGTAGTATTTCGACTTTTTTCTAGCAGTATTTCGACTTTACTCTCATAGTATTTCGACTTTTTTCTAGCAGTATTTCGACTTTACTCTCATAGTATTTCGACTTTTTTCTAGCAGTATTTCGACTTTACTCTCATAGTATTTCGACTTTTTTCTAGCAGTATTTCGACTTTACTCTAGTAGTATTTCGACTTTACTCTCGTAGTATTTCGACTTTTTTCTAGCAGTATTTCGACTTTACTCTCGTAGTATTTCGACTTTACTCTCGTAGTATTTCGACTTTTTTCTAGCAGTATTTCGACTTTACTCTCATAGTATTTCGACTTTACTCTCGTAGTATTTCGACTTTTTTCTAGCAGTATTTCGACTTTACTCTCATAGTATTTCGACTTTTTTCTAGCAGTATTTCGACTTTACTCTCATAGTATTTCGACTTTTTTCTAGCAGTATTTCGACTTTACTCTCATAGTATTTCGACTTTTTTCTAGCAGTATTTCGACTTTACTCTAGTAGTATTTCGACTTTACTCTCGTAGTATTTCGACTTTTTTCTAGCAGTATTTCGACTTTACTCTAGTAGTATTTCGACTTTACTCTCGTAGTATTTCGACTTTTTTCTAGCAGTATTTCGACTTTACTCTCATAGTATTTTGACTTTATTCTTGTAGTATTTCGACTTTATTCAGACTTTATTCTTGCAGTATTTCAACTTTATTCTTGTAGTATTTCGAATTTACTCTCGTGGTATTTCGACTTTACTCTCGTAGTATTTCGACTTTATTCTTGTAGTATTTCGAATTTACTTCCGTAGTATTTAGACTTTATTCTCGTAGTATTTCGAATTTACTTTCGTAGTATTTCGACTTTACTCTCGTAGTATTTCGACTTTATTCACGTAGTATTTCGAATTTACTTTCGTAGTATTTCGACTTTACTCTCGTAGTATTTCGACTTTACTCTCGTAGTATTTCGACTTTACTCTCATAGTATTTTGACTTTATTCTTGTAGTATTTCGACTTTATTCAGACTTTATTCTTGCAGTATTTCGACTTTATTCTTGTAGTATTTCGAATTTACTTTCGTAGTATTTAGACTTTATTCTCGTAGTATTTCGAATTTACTTTCGTAGTATTTCGACTTTACTCTCGTAGTATTTCGACTTTATTCACGTAGTATTTCGAATTTACTTTCGTAGTATTTCGACTTTACTCTCGTAGTATTTCGACTTTACTCTCGTAGTATTTCGACTTTTTTCTAGCAGTATTTCGACTTTACTCTCATAGTATTTTGACTTTATTCTTGTAGTATTTCGACTTTATTCAGACTTTATTCTTGCAGTATTTCAACTTTATTCTTGTAGTATTTCGAATTTACTCTCGTGGTATTTCGACTTTACTCTCGTAGTATTTCGACTTTATTCTTGTAGTATTTCGAATTTACTTTCGTAGTATTTAGACTTTATTCTCGTAGTATTTCGCTATCACGTAGTATTTCGAATTTACTTTCGTAGTATTTCGACTTTACTCTCGTAGTATTTCGACTTTATTCACGTAGTATTTCGACTTTATTCACGTTACGAATTTCTCTCGTAGTATTTCGACTTTATTCTCGTAGTATTTCGACTTTATTCACGTAGTATTTCGAATTTACTTTCGTAGTATTTCGACTTTACTCTCGTAGTATTTCGACTTTATTCACGTAGTATTTCGACTTTATTCACGTAGTATTTCGAATTTACTCTCGTAGTATTTCGACTTTATTCACGTAGTATTTCGAATTTACTTTCGTAGTATTTAGACTTTATTCTCGTAGTATTTCGACTTTATTCACGTAGTATTTCGAATTTACTTTCGTAGTATTTCGACTTTACTCTCGTAGTATTTCGACTTTATTCACGTAGTATTTCGAATTTACTCTCGTAGTATTTTGACTTTATTCTCGTAATATTTCGACTTTATTTGGACTTTATTCTCATAGTATTTCAACTTTATTCTCGTAGTATTTCAAATTTACTCTTGTAGTATTTTAAATTTACTCTCGTAGTATTTTGACTTTACTCTAGTAGTATTTTGACTTTACTCTCATAGTATTTTGACTTTACTCTAGTAGTATTTTGACTTTACTCTAGTAGTATTTTGACTTTACTCTCGTAGTATTTCGACTTTACTCTTGTAGTATTTCGACTTTACTCTCGCAGTATTTCGACTTTATTCTCGCAGTATTTCAACTTTACTCTTGTAGTATTTCGACTTTACTCTAGTAGTATTTTGACTTTATTCTCATAGTATTTTGAATTTACTCTCGTAGTATTTCGACTTTACTCTCGCAGTATTTCGACTTTATTCTCGCAGTATTTCAACTTTACTCTTGTAGTATTTCGACTTTACTCTAGTAGTATTTTGACTTTATTCTCGTAGTATTTAGAATTTACTCTCGTAGTATTTTGACTTTACTCTAGTAATATTTCGACTTTATTCTCGCAGTATTTCAACTTTACTCTTGTAGTATTTCGACTTTACTCTTGTAGTATTTTGACTTTATTCTCGTAGTATTTCGACTTTACTCTCGCAGTATTTCGACTTTATTCGGACTTTATTCTCGTAGTATTTTGAATTTACTCTCGTAGTATTCCGACTTTACTCTCGTAGTATTTTGACTTTATTCTAGTAACATTTCGACTTTACTCTTGAGTATTTCGACTTTATTCTCGTAGTATTTTAAATTAACCCTCGTAGTGTTTCGACTTTATTCTCGTAGTATTTCGACTTTATTCGGACTTTATTCTCGTAGTATTTCAACTTTACTCTTCTATTTTGACTTTACTCTCGTAGTATTTCGACTTTACTCTCGTAGTATTTCGACTTTATCCTCTTGGTAATATTACTCTCGTAGTATTTCGACTTTATTCCAACTTTATTCTCATAGTATTTCGACTTTATTCTCATAGTACTTTGTCTTTATTCTACAAAATGTACTCTATTATTTTTTTATTTTGTGGTGTTAGTAAGTTTTTTAAAACATCTACATTTTTTATTTTTAAAAATATCAGTGTTTTTATTTTAGTTTTAGTGCTTTAGCACTTCAACTTCAAACTAAACGAGAAAGAAGCTTTGTTTGGAAACTAAAGAAATAAAACAAGTTTTATTGTGTAATATTTTATATCACTTAATTAATATTTCATGTTGAAATAAATATCTGTAACTAATAAAAAATAGTTATTCATTTTAATTTATTGAATTTTAATTGCATTGACTGAATTATTTCTATTTTTTGGACACACAGTAGCTTTGAAGTTGCATAATTAGTGCTGTTTTCCAATGCAAAATGCACCACAATTATGTCAGTTCACTGGACATTTTGTCTTACACACTGATGTTTAATGCATAGTCTTAGTGTTTTGATGAGCACTAGTACAAGTGGTGACTGATGTAACTAACAGCAATAAATGAGCTGATCTTAAATAATAAGTCACCTGGTCGTAGTGGAGAGGAGGCAGATCATCTCCGCACACTCGTTTCTGTTCGCTGTAGCAGCGCTCCTGCAGTGCT
>NC_133377.1:43173997-43206605 GCF_049309525.1 Garra rufa
CTAATTCTGCCATGAAACTCTAGATGAGGCAGGCTGACAGGTTGTTAACGTAACTTGGTAGTTGTACGACTTGGCACAAGCTGATTGGTTCATGTTTCATACGAAACCAATCAGCTTGCAGCTATTTAAATGGCTGATAGCAATCACTTTGGTCATTTCACAGCAGCCTTCAGAGTTCCTCTGAAATGCTCCACCTGTATAGATCTGCTACAGGTTATTTTATGCTATTTGTGCAGCAGCAGTATGTTTTAAATACTCACAGCACCGTATTGCCATATGCTTTGGCAGTAGCAAGTTCTGTAGAAATAGAAATAGAAATATAGCACAGTATCCCCAGTAATAGCTGTACACAAAACAGTGCTGGACTCATAAACGCTGAAAAAGGCAGTCGGTTTCCTTCAGAGATACATTCATATAAAATCTCACGCCGCATTTTGACTTTAAAAGATGCCGCAGTCATATTTATTCAAGGAAATCAGCCTTTTAAAGTCCAATCGTTAAGACTTCTTGGAATTATAATTAAAACGTAAACCTTTTAAAGCATTAAAGACTTTTTAAGGACCAGTAGGATCCCAAAATAGGTAGCCAGTCACTACAATAATGCATGTTTGTAAGAAACAAATCCATCATTAAAGCGTTTTTAACTTCAAACCATTGCATCTGGCTAAAATATCCCAAAATAATCCATAAAAATGTTTCCTCCAGTGAAGATGTCCATATTCTGTTGTCTCTCACATCAAAATCCAGATTAGGGTAATATAAACGGTGCTAGATTTCTCTCCTGATTCAGACCAGACCACTTTTTTTTCCTGGAGGAAGCATTATTATGGATTATGGACCCTCATTATATATTCTAATTTGTATGTTTTACATGCTTAACAAAAAAAAAAAAAAAACATGTTTTGGAATAATTGTTGTGAAGCTGAAGACAACTTTACACATTGTGGGCAATTAAGTTATTGAACTAAATTGAAAAATAAGCAAACAAAACCAAATCAAAAGCTTTTCTACAGCAGTGTATGTACATTACAGCTTTTAAAATCTATTAAGTGACCAAACCACAACATGAAACATCAGACCAGACTACTTTTTTAACTGGAGGAAGCATTATTATGGATCATGGACTTTAGTTTTTTGTATTTTAGTTAAACGTCTTAATGATGGATTGGTTTCAGCTTTTGTCTTCTCAAGATGTTAACTGATGGACTGGAGTGGTGTGGATTATTGTGATGTTTTTATCAGCTGTTTGGACCCTCATTCTGACGGCACCCATTCACTCCAGAGGATCTGAATTAGTGAGCAAGTGATGCAATGACACAGTTTTGGCTGAACTACTGCTTTAAGACTTCAAAAATCTTTAATCATAATTATCATGATTCCTGAATTCAGAACTAAAATGAATGTCCATTTATTAAATATTCTGATTTTTATTTTTTATATGCTTAACAATAAAAAAACATGTTTTGGAATAATTGTTGTGAAGCTGAAGACAACTTTACACATTGTGGACATTGAAGCTATTCAACTAAATAGAAAAATAAGCAAACAAAACCAAATCAAAAGCTTTTCTACAGCAGTGTATGAAGATTACAGCCTTTAAAATCCATTAAGTGACCAAACCACAATATAAAACATCAGACCAGACCACTTTTTCACTGGTGGAAGCGTTATTGTGGATTATGGACTCGTGTATTTTAGTTAAAAATGTCTTAATGATGCATTTGTTTCATCTTTTGTCTTCTCAACATGTTAACTGATGGACTGGAGTGGATTATTGTGATGCTTTTATCAGCTGTTTGGACCCTCATTCTGACGGCACCCATTCACTCCAACGGATCCATTGGTGAGACAGTGATGCAATGACACACTTTTGGCTGAACTACTGCTTTAAGACTTCAAAAATCTTAAATTATAATTATCCTGATTCCTGAATTTAGAACTAAAATTAATGTGCATGTATTATATGTTCTGATTTTTATGCATTTTGCATGCTTAACAATAAAAAAACATGTTTTGTAATAATTGTTGTGAAGCTGAAAACAACTTTACACATTGTGGGCAAAGAAGTTATTCAACTAAATTAAAAAATACGTGAACAAAACCAAATCAAAACCTTTTCTACAGTAGTGTATGAACATTACAGCCCTTGAAATCTATTAAATGACCAAACCACAACATTAAACATCAGACCAGAGCACTTTTTCACTGGAGGAAGCGTTATTGTGGATTATGGACTTGTGTATTTTAGTTAAAAATGTCTTAATGATGGATTTGTTTCAGCTTTTGTCTTCTCAAGATGTTAACTGATGGACTGGAGTGGATTATTGTGATGTTTTTATCAGCTGTTTGGACCCTCATTCTGACGGCACCCATTCACTTCATTGGTGAGCAAGTGATGCAATGACACATTTTTGGCTGAACTACTGTTTTAAAACTTTAAAAAATCTTACATTCAGAACTAAAATTAATGTGCATGTATTATATTCTCCAATTTTTTTTGCATATTACATGCTTAACAAATAAAACGTTTTTTTTAATTTTTTTAAACATTCAAATCACGACAAGAAAACTGAACATATTAACTTTCTTAAAATCGTAATATTTTGGAATAATTGTTGTAAAGCTGAAAACAACTTTGCACATTGTGGGCAATCAAATTATTAAACTAAAAATAGAAAACTAAGACTTTCTTCAGCAGCTTATGAAGATCACAGCCAACCACAACATAAAACATCAGTCTGCTATTTCTATATGACAATTTTAATGTTAAAAACTTTTCATACATTACAGGATTTTGTTTTCTGGAAGAAAAAAAAAACAGTTCAATCATATAAAAATATTTGAATGCTTTGCTGGAAGGATGATAGGACAACAGGAAGGCGATTTTGACTCTTGGATTGGGGTTTGTTGGTTATCTGAGCACTGCAGGTCACTTTGGGTCAAATATAAAGTCTTTTAAATAACAAACGCACAAAATGTTGAAGAATGGAAGAATTCTAAGTCACTCTAATTTGGTCACCAGTGCAACCTTAGCATGTTAACCAACTCAACATTTGTGCTTTGCAGAAGCCACTTCATAGCCGCATTAGTTAGTGATATGCAGCCTGGGTTTATGATCGAATGCAGAAACTGAGCGTGTCCCATCACTGTGTCTTCCTCCGTTTGTATCTGATGATGGGGTTATACGGCGTGTGGATCATGGTTGTGTAGTTCACAGCGGGAAAGTGTCCGTCCACCAGCTCAAAGTCGTACAGCCTCAGCATAGTCGACCAGATGGTTTTAATCTGAACGTAGGCGAAGTTTTCTCCAATACAGCGGTGACGACCTGGCAAATATCAACCAATTTGGAAATAAAGTAGTTAAGGTATTACAATTTTAGATAATGTTGAAATGTGACAAATCTAGACACCAGCTTCGATATCAGAGCCTAATAATGTAAGTATAAAGTTCACAAATTTATTGAAACGATATAAACAGTCAGTATAAAACTAAAGCTAGAAATACTACAGATATTGGGTAAAAATGAAAATGCAAATATTATTTAGTAAAGGAGCAAGGAGTGATTTTGTTTCTCTTTTGTCAGTCGCTTTGGACGAAAGCATTTGCTAAATGCATTAATGAAAAATGTAACCATTTTACTTTTTTGTTGTTTGAATAATAATAACAGCAGACGAACAATGCTGCTGTTACTTTAAAAAACATTGAGAAAACGTTCTTAGAACAACATTCTTGGAATGTTCTCATGACGTTATTTTTCTTGGATGAATGTTCTTATAACGCTGAGAGAAAACGTTCTGAGATCAACACTCTTAAATATCTTTATCATGTTATTTGAACTTGATGAACAGTCTAATCTCATCTAATAATGTTTTATTTTGGGTAAAAAAAATATTTTGGGTTTTAGTAGAACTTCTTTGTAACTTTTAAATATTCTAATCACAAGAAGAAAAGTGGACATTTAAATGTTCTTAGAATATTAAAAATCAAAATAAAATTAGTATAACATTTCAGAAACATTTTTGGAATCTATAAATAATGTTTTGATCATGACAAGAAAATGTTTTTTTTTTGCAACCTTTAAATATCATTTGATCATGACAAAAAAACTGGACATTTTAGCATTTCAACATTCTTAGAATATTAAAAAATAAACTTTCACATAGTAATTTATTTTGGGTAAAAAATAAAATTATTATACAATTTAAGAAACATTTTGTAACATTTAAATAACGTTCTAATCATGACAAGAACAACGTTTTTGTTTCGTTTTGTTGTTTTTTGCAACCTTTAAATATTGTTCTATCATGAACAAAAATGGACATTTTAATGTTCTTAGAATATTAAAAATAAATGTTCAAATAATGTTATATTTTGAGTAAAATAAAATAAGAGAAAATAAACTTTGTAATATTTAAATAATGCTCTAATCTTGACAAAAATAAGCTTATTTTTTGCAACCTTTAAATTAAATATCATTCGATCATGACAAAAAAAAAACTGGACATTTTAGCATTTCAACATTCTTAGAATATTAAAAAATAAACTTTCACATAATGATTTATTTTGGGTAAAAAATAAAATTATACAATTTAAGAAACATTTTGCAACATTTTGCAACATTTAAATAACGTTCTAATCATGACAAGAACAACGTTTTTGTTTCGTTTTGTTGTTTTTTGCAACCTTTAAATATTGTTCTATCATGAACAAAAATGGACATTTTAATGTTCTTAGAATATAAAAAAAATGTTCAAATAATGTTATATTTTGAGTAAAATAAAATAAGAGAAAATAAACTTTGTAATATTTAAATAATGCTCTAATCTTGACAAAAATAAGCTTATTTTTTGCAACCTTTAAATTAAATATCATTCGATCATGACAAAAAAAAAACTGGACATTTTAGCATTTCAACATTCTTAGAATATTAAAAAATAAACTTTCACATAATGATTTATTTTGGGTAAAAAATAAAATTATACAATTTAAGAAACATTTTGCAACATTTTGCAACATTTAAATAACGTTCTAATCATGACAAGAACAACGTTTTTGTTTCGTTTTGTTGTTTTTTGCAACCTTTAAATATTGTTCTATCATGAACAAAAATGGACATTTTAATGTTCTTAGAATATAAAAAAAATGTTCAAATAATGTTATATTTTGAGTAAAATAAAATAAGAGAAAATAAACTTTGTAATATTTAAATAATGCTCTAATCTTGACAAAAATAAGCTTATTTTTTGCAACCTTTAAATTAAATATCATTCGATCATGACAAAAAATTCTGGACATTTAAACATTTCAACATTCTTAGAATATTAAAAATAACCATTCAAATAATGTTATATTTTGGGTAAAAATAAACGGAGTATAACATTTAAGAAATGTTTTTGTAACATTTTAATAACGTTCTACTCATGACCAAAAATTTGTACATTTTTTGCAACTTTTAAATATTGTTTGATCATGACCAAAAAAAAAAAAAAAAAAGAGGACATTTTAAGGTTATTAGAATATTACAAATAATTCTGATCGAATAAAACTCACCTGCTCCAAATGGGATGTAAGCAAACTTCTCTCCGGCGGCTGGGTTGTCAAGCAGATATCGGTCAGGGTTGAAGTCCAGTCTCTCTGCCCAGGTGTCCTGCAGACGGTGGTTGACTGTGGGAGACACACACACCTGGTGTCCCGGTGGGATGATGTACTCGCCCACTTTCTGTTGAGCAGAGACACCGGTCAGATTGAAGTATGTTTTGCGATCAGATGCCTGTGATATCAGTAATGTAAGCAGTTTTCGTTTAGTACCTGAGGCGTTTTGGCCATCCTCATCATGGTCATTATTGGTGGTCGTAGTCGGAGCGTCTCCTTCAGACAGTGATCCAGCAAACTCAAGTCTTTAAGCTGCGTCAGATGACAAAAGCGTTCTTTAGATCAATGATGTGATTTTCAGTGTATTCAAAAAGGCATTAAAAATGTATACAGCTACATGAATTATACCTATTCTATGATGACCATGTTTTTGAATTCTAAAAGTTTGGTCATATACTCTTCAATGCATGCTTTAAAAGCCCTTTTGTTCACACATCCACCACAAAAAGGCAGTGTCTTAATTGATGTATAGTATTTTTTTTTTTTTTAAGTTCAGGATGTCAAATGTAAGACGACGTTATAGTGCCACATTAGAAATTTTAAATAGAAGATTATTCTTGTAGTATTTCGACTTTATTCTTGTATTTCGACTTTACTCTCATAGTAATTTGACTTTATTCTAGCAGTATTTCGACTTTACTCTCGTAGTATTTCGACTTTTTTCTAGCAGTATTTCGACTTTACTCTCATAGTATTTTGACTTTATTCTTGTAGTATTTCGACTTTATTCAGACTTTATTCTTGCAGTATTTCAACTTTATTCTTGTAGTATTTCGAATTTACTCTCGTGGTATTTCGACTTTACTCTCGTAGTATTTCGACTTTATTCTTGTAGTATTTCGAATTTACTTTCGTAGTATTTAGACTTTATTCTCGTAGTATTTCGACTTTATTCACGTAGTATTTCGAATTTACTCTCGTAGTATTTAGACTTTATTCTCGTAGTATTTAGACTTTATTCACGTAGTATTTCGAATTTACTTTCGTAGTATTTTGACTTTACTCTCGTAGTATTTCGACTTTATTCACGTAGTATTTCGAATTTACTTTCGTAGTATTTCGACTTTATTCTCGTAGTATTTCGACTTTATTCACGTAGTATTTCGAATTTACTTTCGTAGTATTTCGACTTTATTCTCGTAGTATTTCGACTTTATTCACGTAGTATTTCGAATTTACTTTCGTAGTATTTCAACTTTATTCTCGTAGTATTTCGACTTTATTCACGTAGTATTTCGAATTTACTTTCGTAGTATTTTGACTTTACTCTCGTAGTATTTCGACTTTATTCACGTAGTATTTTGAATTTACTTTCGTAGTATTTAGACTTTATTCTCGTAGTATTTCGACTTTATTCACGTAGTATTTCGAATTTACTTTCGTAGTATTTAGACTTTATTCTCGTAGTATTTCGACTTTATTCAGACTTTATTCTTGCAGTATTTCAACTTTATTCTTGTAGTATTTCGAATTTACTCTCGTGGTATTTCGACTTTACTCTCGTAGTATTTCGACTTTATTCTTGTAGTATTTCGAATTTACTTTCGTAGTATTTAGACTTTATTCTCGTAGTATTTCGACTTTATTCACGTAGTATTTCGAATTTACTTTCGTAGTATTTCGACTTTACTCTCGTAGTATTTCGACTTTATTCACGTAGTATTTCGAATTTACTTTCGTAGTATTTCGACTTTACTCTCGTAGTATTTCGACTTTATTCACGTAGTATTTCGAATTTACTTTCGTAGTATTTCGACTTTATTCTTGTAGTATTTCGAATTTACTCTCGTGGTATTTCGACTTTACTCTCGTAGTATTTCGACTTTATTCTTGTAGTATTTCGAATTTACTTTCGTAGTATTTCGACTTTATTCTTGTAGTATTTCGAATTTACTTTCGTAGTATTTCGACTTTATTCTTGTAGTATTTCGAATTTACTCTCGTGGTATTTCGACTTTACTCTCGTAGTATTTCGACTTTATTCAGACTTTATTCTTGCAGTATTTCAACTTTATTCTTGTAGTATTTCGAATTTACTCTCGTGGTATTTCGACTTTACTCTCGTAGTATTTCGACTTTATTCTTGTAGTATTTCGAATTTACTTTCGTAGTATTTAGACTTTATTCTCGTAGTATTTCGACTTTATTCTCGTAGTATTTCGACTTTTTCTAGCAGTATTTCGACTTTACTCTCATAGTATTTTGACTTTATTCTTGTAGTATTTCGAATTTATTCAGACTTTATTCTTGCAGTATTTCAACTTTATTCTTGTAGTATTTCGAATTTACTCTCGTGGTATTTCGACTTTACTCTCGTAGTATTTCGACTTTATTCTTGTAGTATTTCGAATTTACTTTCGTAGTATTTAGACTTTATTCTCGTAGTATTTCGACTTTATTCACGTAGTATTTCGAATTTACTTTCGTAGTATTTCGACTTTACTCTCGTAGTATTTCGACTTTATTCACGTAGTATTTCGAATTTACTTTCGTAGTATTTTGACTTTACTCTCGTAGTATTTCGACTTTATTCACGTAGTATTTTGAATTTACTTTCGTAGTATTTAGACTTTATTCTCGTAGTATTTCGACTTTATTCACGTAGTATTTCGAATTTACTTTCGTAGTATTTAGACTTTATTCTCGTAGTATTTCGACTTTATTCAGACTTTATTCTTGCAGTATTTCAACTTTATTCTTGTAGTATTTCGAATTTACTCTCGTGGTATTTCGACTTTACTCTCGTAGTATTTCGACTTTATTCTTGTAGTATTTCGAATTTACTTTCGTAGTATTTAGACTTTATTCTCGTAGTATTTCGACTTTATTCACGTAGTATTTCGAATTTACTTTTGTAGTATTTCGACTTTACTCTCGTAGTATTTCGACTTTATTCACGTAGTATTTCGAATTTACTTTCGTAGTATTTCGACTTTACTCTCGTAGTATTTCGACTTTATTCACGTAGTATTTCGAATTTACTTTCGTAGTATTTCGACTTTATTCTTGTAGTATTTCGAATTTACTCTCGTGGTATTTCGACTTTACTCTCGTAGTATTTCGACTTTATTCTTGTAGTATTTCGAATTTACTTTCGTAGTATTTCGACTTTATTCTTGTAGTATTTCGAATTTACTTTCGTAGTATTTCGACTTTATTCTTGTAGTATTTCGAATTTACTCTCGTGGTATTTCGACTTTACTCTCGTAGTATTTCGACTTTATTCACGTAGTATTTCGAATTTACTTTCGTAGTATTTCGACTTTACTCTCGTAGTATTTCGACTTTATTCACGTAGTATTTCGAATTTACTTTCGTAGTATTTCGACTTTACTCTCGTAGTATTTCGACTTTATTCACGTAGTATTTCGAATTTACTTTCGTAGTATTTCGACTTTACTCTCGTAGTATTTCGACTTTATTCACGTAGTATTTCGAATTTACTTTCGTAGTATTTCGACTTTATTCACGTAGTATTTCGAATTTACTTTCGTAGTATTTAGACTTTATTCTCGTAGTATTTAGACTTTATTCAGACTTTATTCTTGCAGTATTTCAACTTTATTCTTGTAGTATTTCGAATTTACTCTCGTGGTATTTCGACTTTACTCTCGTAGTATTTCGACTTTATTCTTGTAGTATTTCGAATTTACTTTCGTAGTATTTAGACTTTATTCTCGTAGTATTTCGACTTTATTCAGACTTTATTCTTGCAGTATTTCAACTTTATTCTTGTAGTATTTCGAATTTACTCTCGTGGTATTTCGACTTTACTCTCGTAGTATTTCGACTTTATTCTTGTAGTATTTCGAATTTACTTTCGTAGTATTTAGACTTTATTCTCGTAGTATTTCGACTTTACTCTCGTAGTATTTCGACTTTATTCTTGTAGTATTTCGAATTTACTTTCGTAGTATTTAGACTTTATTCTCGTAGTATTTCGACTTTATTCACGTAGTATTTCGAATTTACTTTCGTAGTATTTCGACTTTACTCTCGTAGTATTTCGACTTTATTCACGTAGTATTTCGAATTTACTTTCGTAGTATTTCGACTTTACTCTCGTAGTATTTAGACTTTATTCTCGTAGTATTTCGACTTTATTCACGTAGTATTTCGAATTTACTTTCGTAGTATTTAGACTTTATTCTCGTAGTATTTCGAATTTACTTTCGTAGTATTTAGACTTTATTCTCGTAGTATTTCGACTTTATTCACGTAGTATTTCGAATTTACTTTCGTAGTATTTCGACTTTATTCACGTAGTATTTCGAATTTACTTTCGTAGTATTTAGACTTTATTCTCGTAGTATTTCGACTTTATTCACGTAGTATTTCGAATTTACTTTCGTAGTATTTAAACTTTATTCTCGTAGTATTTCGAATTTACTTTCGTAGTATTTAGACTTTATTCTCGTAGTATTTCGACTTTATTCACGTAGTATTTCGAATTTACTTTCGTAGTATTTCGACTTTATTCTCGTAGTATTTCGAATTTACTTTCGTAGTATTTCGACTTTACTCTCGTAGTATTTCAACTTTATTCACGTAGTATTTCGAATTTACTTTCGTAGTATTTCGACTTTACTCTCGCAGTATTTTGACTTTATTCGGACTTTATTCTCGTAGTATTTTGAATTTACTTTCGTAGTATTTCGACTTTATTCTCGTAGTATTTCGAATTTACTTTCGTAGTATTTCGATTTTATTCTCGCAGTATTTTGACTTTACTCTCGCAGTATTTTGACTTTACTCTCGTAGTATTTCAACTTTACTCTCGTAGTATTTCGACTTTATTCTGACTTTATTCTCGTAGTATTTTGACTTTATTCTCGTAGTATTTCGAATTTACTCTAGTAGTATTTTGACTTTATTCTCGTAGTATTTTGAATTTACTCTCTGGTATTTCAAATTTACTCTCGTAGTATTTCGAATTTACTCTAGTAGTATTTTGACTTTATTCTCGTAGTATTTCGACTTTACTCTCGCAGTATTTTGACTTTATTCGGACTTTATTCTCGTAGTATTTTGAATTTACTCTCGTAGTATTTTGACTTTACTCTCGTAGTATTTTGACTTTATTCTCGTAGTATTTTGAATTTACTCTCGTAGTATTTTGACTTTATTCTCGCAGTATTTTGACTTTACTCTCGCAGTATTTTGACTTTACTCTCGCAGTATTTTGACTTTATTCGGACTTTATTCTCGTAGCATTTCGAATTTACTCTAGTAGTATTTTGACTTTATTCTCGTAGTATTTCGACTTTATTCTCGTAGTATTTCGAATTTACTCTAGTAGTATTTTGACTTTATTCTCATAGTATTTCGACTTTACTCTAGTAGTATTACTTTTTTTATTCTCGTAGTATTTTGAATTTACTCTCGTAGTATTTCGACTTTATTCTCGTAGTATTTTGACTTTACTCTCATAGTATTTTGACTTTACTCTAGTAGTATTTCGACTTTATTCTCGCAGTATTTCAACTTTACTCTTGTAGTATTTCAACTTTACTCTAGTAGTATTTTGACTTTATTCGGACTTTATTCTCGTAGTATTTTGAATTTACTCTCGTAGTATTTTGACTTTACTCGTAGTATTTTGACTTTATTCTCGTAGTATTTTGAATTTACTCTCGTAGTATTTTGACTTTACTCTTGCAGTATTTTGACTTTATTCGGACTTTATTCTCGTAGTATTTTGAATTTACTCTCGTAGTATTTCAACTTTACTCTCGCAGTATTTTGACTTTATTCGGACTTTATTCTCGTAGTATTTTGAATTTACTCTCGTAGTATTTTGACTTTACTCTCATAGTATTTTGACTTTATTCTCGTAGTATTTTGAATTTACTCTTGCAGTATTTTGACTTTACTCTCGCAGTATTTCGACTTTATTCGGACTTTATTCTCGTAGTATTTTGAATTTACTCTCGTAGTATTCCGACTTTACTCTCGTAGTATTTTGACTTTATTCTCGTAGTATTTTGAATTTACTCTCGTAGTATTTCGACTTTACTCTCGTAGTATTTCGACTTTACTCTCGTAGTATTTCGACTTTACTCTCGCAGTATTTTGACTTTACTCTCGCAGTATTTTGACTTTACTCTCGCAGTATTTCGACTTTACTCTCGCAGTATTTCGACTTTATTCGGACTTTATTCTCGTAGTATTTTGAATTTACTCTCGTAGTATTTCGACTTTACTCTCGCAGTATTTCGACTTTACTCTCGCAGTATTTTGACTTTACTCTCGCAGTATTTTGACTTTACTCTCGCAGTATTTCGACTTTACTCTCGTAGTATTTCGACTTTACTCTCGTAGTATTTCGACTTTACTCTCGCAGTATTTTGACTTTACTCTCGCAGTATTTTGACTTTACTCTCGCAGTATTTCGACTTTATTCGGACTTTATTCTCGTAGTATTTTGAATTTACTCTCGTAGTATTCCGACTTTACTCTCGCAGTATTTTGACTTTACTCTCGCAGTATTTTGACTTTACTCTCGCAGTATTTCGACTTTATTCGGACTTTATTCTCGTAGTATTTTGAATTTACTTTCGTAGTATTCCGACTTTACTCTCGTAGTATTTTGACTTTATTCTAGTAACATTTCGACTTTACTCTCGTAGTATTTCGACTTTACTCTCGCAGTATTTTGACTTTATTCTCGTAGTATTTTAAATTAACCCTCGTAGTGTTTCGACTTTACTCTCGTAGTGTTTCGACTTTACTCTCGTAGTATTTCGACTTTATTCTCGTAGTATTTTAAATTAACCCTCGTAGTGTTTCGACTTTACTCTCGTAGTGTTTCGACTTTACTCTCGTAGTATTTCAACTTTATTCTCGTAGTATTTTAAATTAACCCTCGTAGTGTTTCGACTTTACTCTCGTAGTATTTTGACTTTATTCTAGTAGTATTTCAACTTTCCTCTTGTAGTATTTCGACTTTACCCTCGTAGTATTTCGACTTTACTCTTGTATTTTGACTTTACTCTCGTAGTATTTCGACTTTACTCTCGCAGTATTTTGACTTTATTCTCGTAGTATTTTAAATTAACCCTCGTAGTGTTTCGACTTTACTCTCGTAGTGTTTCGACTTTACTCTCGTAGTATTTCGACTTTATTCTCGTAGTATTTTAAATTAACCCTCGTAGTGTTTCGACTTTACTCTCGTAGTGTTTCGACTTTACTCTCGTAGTATTTCAACTTTATTCTCGTAGTATTTTAAATTAACCCTCGTAGTGTTTCGACTTTACTCTCGTAGTATTTTGACTTTATTCTAGTAGTATTTCAACTTTCCTCTTGTAGTATTTCGACTTTACTCTCGTAGTATTTTGACTTTATTCTAGTAGTATTTCAACTTTCCTCTTGTAGTATTTCGACTTTACCCTCGTAGTATTTCGACTTTACTCTTGTATTTTGACTTTACTCTCGTAGTATTTCGACTTTATCCTCTTGGTAATATTACTCTCGTAGTATTTCGACTTTATTCCAACTTTATTCTCATAATATTTTGACTTTATTCTCATAGTACTTTGTCTTTATTCTACAAAATGTACTCTATTATTTTTTTATTTTGTGGTGTTTGTAAGTTTTTTAAAACATCTACATTTTTTTAAATAACAGTGTTTTTATTTTAGTTTTAGTGCTTTAGCACTTCAAACTAAACGAGAAAGAAGCTTTGTTTGGAAACTAAAGAAATAAAACAAGTTTATTGTGTAATATTTTATATCACTTAATTAATATTTCATGTTGAAATAAATATCTGTAACTAATAAAAATAGTTATTAATTTTAATTTATTGAATTTTAATTGCATTGACTGAATTATTTCTATTTTTTGGACACACAGTAGCTTTGAAGTTGCATAATTAGTGCTGTTTTCCAATGCAAAATGCACCACAATTATGTCGGAGTTCACTGGACATTTTGTCTTACACACTGATGTTTAATGCATAGTCTTAGTGTTTTGATGAGCACTAGTACAAGTGATGACTGATGTAACTAACAGCACTAAATGAGCTGATCTTAAATAATAAGTCACCTGGTCGTAGTGGAGAGGAGGCAGATCATCTCCGCACACTCGTTTCTGTTCGCTGTAGCAGCGCTCCTGCAGTGCTCTGTCCCGCGCCAGGAAGAAGCCCATCCATGCGCTGGTGGTGGAGGACGTGTGCTGTCCCGCTAACAACAGTCCGATCAGCATCCCAGCGATCTCGTCATCATTCAGAGGACGGCCGTCTCTGCAGGGCACAGAAATACGAGGTGTTGTGTTTATACACTCATCCATGCATTCATTTGACTTCCTAATTTTTTAAAACTCTGTTCTCCATACTTGAAATCTTAAAAAATCTTGCAATCATTTGCTTGTGTTCAGACGTCCACCACAAGACGGCAGTGTGAAAGTGAAAGTGTGTTTTTATATTAAATATTTATAGTACAATTATTATATGTATTATTACATTTATATTAATGTTACAAAACATAATTTTAATATTATAAATAATGTATTTGAATTATACATTATTCTTATAAACATAAAAATATATTAATATATCATAAAAACACACATAATAAATTATCATAGAAACACTTGTTTGTGCATGTGTGCAACATTGAAAAGATTATTGTAAATGTATACTTTTATGAATATTAAAATAGTATATGAAAACTGTTAATAATAATTACATATTCATAATATAAATTATATTAGTATACATTTGTACAATTACTGCTTTACATTTTATAATTATAATAAATTATTATAAATATATTAAAATAAACTAAATTATTTTCCAAAATATATGAAATTTTTTTTTTCATATAAATGTATTAATACATATAGATTTTATATTACTTCGTTTTATATGTATTTATAGACATTTGATAGATAAAATAAACAGTATTTTAAACTGTGAATCAAAATTATATTATAATAAATGATATTATGTATTTTAATAAAATTCTAATTAAAAAAATTATAAAATGTAATATATAGCCTGTAAAAAAAAAAAAAGTATAAATATTTTATAACAAAAGCGTTTTGTACTTACATAAATGTTTAATTCATTGCAAATACAAGGTTTTAGTAATTTTTTTGTGTGTTTTTGTCATTTTTGTTAGTGTTTGTGTTTTAAATATCTATATTTTTATTTGATCTTTATTAAAAAATATCGATTTTATTTGAGATATTTTAGTTTTAACCTTCAACTTTAGACTAAATGAAAAAAGCACTGCTCTCTTTGGAACCTTATGAAATAACTTTAATAATAAATAAACAAATTAATTTTTTTCAATATTTTATTTCAGTTAATGATTATTTTATTTTCAAATAATTATTTGTAATTAATAAAAAAATATTAATTTTAATAAATGTATTTCATATTGTTTTTATATTGCAAATTTAATATAATTAATTAAAAATATATATTTTAATATTAGTATTATTTTAAAATGTGAATCATTTATATCATAATAAATTATAACATGTATTTTAATAAAACGATGTAATGTATAACCTATAATAAAGTGTGATTTTTTTTTTTATAATGTAAACATTTTGCACTTTTATAAATGTCTAATTAATTGCAAATCCAAGGATTTAGTCATGTTGTTTGTTCTTTGTCATTTTTGTTATTTTCTACATTTTATTCTACAAAATGTAATTATAAATATATTATAACTATATACACATATATAATAAACACAAATAATTACAAATCCAAGGTTTTAGTAATTTTGTTGTGTTTGTCATTTTTGTTAGTGTTTGTGTTTTAAATATCTATATTTTTATTTAAAAAGATATATCTATTTAATTTGAGATATTTTAGTTTTAAATATCAATAATCAAGGCAAAATAATAACAAAAATAAATATTTTATGAATAAAATAATTTTTTGTGAAAAAAAAATATTTTATGTTCTCCATTTTCTATAAAATATAATTATAGAACGTTTAATAAAATCATGTGTATGATTTTAAACACATACTGTATATAATAAAAACAATTATTTTATAATGCAAACATTTTGTACTCGTATAAATGTTTAATGTCTTATATTAATGTTTATAATTTATAAAAGATTATACTGACCCAGATTCAGCTTAATAAATTTAAACTGGGTTTAAATGGTCTGGTTTTGTGCACATAATCATAGAGTGTTATGGTGACATACTTATAAGTGGCGTCTATGAGCGTCTGCAGGATGTCGTCGTTTTTCTCTTGGGCTTCTCTTCGTTTCTTGATAACATTATAGAAGATTTTCTTGATCTCTAAGTGTGCGCGATCTCTCCGTCTGAAAACAAAGCACAGAAACACAACGTCATGTGAAATCTGAAGCTCTTCTCGTGTTAATTCTCTGCGGTGATGCTGTGGCACCTGAAGCTGGGCAGCGGCAGCCATCCGGGCAGCAGCCATGCAGCGTGAGTGAAACCTCCGTCCAGATCGGCGTAGAGCTGCGCCACTCTCTCGTCCAACATGCCACGGATCTCACAGCCGTGAAGACAGCGACTCGCCGTCAAGATGATCAGCTCGGATAACGCATCGAACAGATCTGACCAGAGACAACACTGATGAGATTCTGTCTTCATCGGATTTGAAGATCTGTCTCACCAATGGATCCACTGGAGTGAATGGGTGCCGTCAGAATCAACGGCATAATAAAACACAAGTAAGCCACGCCACTCCAGTCCATCAGTTAACATCTTAAGAAGACAAAAGCTGAAACAAATCCATCATTAAGACATTTTAAACTAAAATACGACTCCATAATCCATAATATCAATTCCGTCAGTGAAAAGGCCCATCTCCTGTTGTCTCTCGCATCAAAGTCCAGACACATATTTGTTTAGAGCTGTTTTTGTAAAAGCAGAAGTGAAGCAGGTGGAGTAATATCACACAGCACATCGCAGCACAACGTGACCAACTGCATTCACAGGGAGCATTCCTCGTTGGAAGTTACCTATAGCTGGGAACTAATTTCAGGTGCTGTGTGGCATTACTCCGCCTGCTTCAGCCATATTACGGCAGCAAACTTCCTTGACTATTACGCTGCAATGGAAGAGGAGTTCCTAATCTTATCAGCCTAGAAACTCACAGCTTTGCATTTCCACCGGTCTTAGTACATGATAGAACCACAGAAGAGTCAAATTTTAAATACAACAAATATGGAAACTCGTTGGTCATTTTTGAACGTGATGCTATTGGTCTAATAGGATTCAATGATCTATGCTAAGCTATGCTAAAAGTGATATCGCCAGAACAGGAGAACGGCTGAATGGATTTCAAAATGGTAAAAATCAACTTATTAACTCGAGTTGGAGAATGAGCCTATTTCCAAAAAAAGTGGAGTGTTCCTTTAATGTAGATAGATAGATAGCAAGTTACTAGCATGTTGTTAGCACACTTCTAGCATGATCAGCCTGTTGCTAGTATGATTAGCATGTCACTGGCTTGTTGCTAACATGATTAGCATGTTGTTAGCATCAAGTTACTAGCATGACTAACATGTTGCTGGCATTTTTATAGTATGATTAGCCAGTAATTAGCATGTTGCTAGCCTGATTAGCATGTTAATAGTATGTTGCTAGCATGATTAGCCTGTTGTTAACATGACTAGCATGTTGTTAGCATGGTTAGCCAGTTATTAGCATGATTAGCATGTTGCTAGTGTGTTTCTAGTATGATTAGCACATTGTTGACATGATTAGGTTGTTCTTAGCCTTTTTCTAGTATGATTAACATATCACTAGCTTGTTGCTAGCATGATTAACGTGTTAACATGATTAACAATGTTGTTAGCATGATTAGCCAGTTATTAGCATGATTAACATGTTAACATGACTAACATGTTGGTAACATAACCAAGTCAATCGTATGTTGCTAGCCTGATTAGCATGTTAATAGTATGTTGCTAGCATGATTAGCCTGTTGTTAACATGACTAGCATGTTGTTAGCATGGTTAGCCAGTTATTAGCATGATTAGCATGTTGCTAGCGTGTTTCTAGTATGATTAGCACATTGTTGACATGATTAGGTTGTTCTTAGCCTTTTTCTAGTATGATTAACATATCACTAGCTTGTTGCTAGCATGATTAACATGTTAACATGATTAGCAATGTTGTTAGCATGATTAGCATGCTGCTGGTACATTTCAAGTATAATTAGCATGTCACTAGCTTGTTGCTAACATGATTAGCATGTTGTTAGCATCAAGTTACTAGCAAGTTACTGGCATTTTTATAGTATGATTAGCCAGTAATTAGCATGTTGTTAGCATGATTAACATGTTGTTAATATGTTTCTAGCATTATAAGCATGTAATTAGCATGTTGATAGCATGATTAACAAGTAATTAGCATGTTGGTAACATAACCAAGTCAATCGTATGTTGCTAGCATGATTAGCATGTTGCTGGCATGTTTCAGAAGTAATTAGCATGATAAACATGTTAATATGTTTCTAGCATGATTAGCGTGTAACTAGCATGATTAGCATGTTGATAGCATGATTAACAAGTAATTAGCATGTTGGTAACATACTAATCAAGTCAATCGCATGTTGCTAGCATGATTAGCATGTTGATAGCATGATTAACAAGTAATTAGCATGTTGGTAACATACTAATCAAGTCAATCGCATGTTGCTAGCATGATTAGCATGTTGATAGCAGGATTAACAAGTAATTAGCATGTTGGTAACATACTAATCAAGTCAATCGCATGTTGCTAGCATGATTAGCATGCTGTAAGCATTTTTTCAACATGATTAACATGTTACTACCATGGTGCTAGCATGATTAGCATGTTGCTGGCATGTTTCACAAGTAATTAGCATGATAAGCATGTGAATATGTTTCTAGCATGATTAGCATGTTGATAGCATGATTAACAAGTAATTAGCATTTTGATAAAATACTAATCAAGTTAATTGCATGTTGCTAGCATGATTAGCATGTTGTTGACATGATTAACATATTAATAGCTATTTGCCAGCATGTTTCCAGCATGATTAACATGTTACTAGCACGTTAGCATAAATAGCAAGTTACTAGCATGTTTCTAGTATGATTAGCATGTCACCAGCTTGTTGTTAACATTATTAGCAAGTAATTAGCATGATTAGCGAGTTATTAGCATGTTGACAGCATGATTAGCATGTCACCATTATGTTACTAGAATGGTTATCAAGTTACTAGCATGACTAATATTGTTAGCATGATTAACATGTAGTTAACATGATTAGCAAGTTACTGGCATGTTGCTAGCATATTTCTAGCATGATTAGCATTCTGTTAGCATGATTTAGATTAAAAACATTTGCAGTTAATTTAAAAGAAAAAACAAATGAATCTTCTCATCATAAGGTGATGTTTGATTCCTTAACGGTTCTTTTTAATCTTTGTAATGCCATTTTTTTACTTTATTAAAAGTATGCCATCTTTTGTGGCAAAAAATTTTTTTGACGATGTTTATGTGCAGAATTGGGATTGATTTCATAGTCTTCAGAACGGGTAAATATAGAAATCACTTTCATTTACAAAAAAGCCTAATCAGTTGGAACTGACACTCCGCCCCTCCTCCCAAGACTTTGTTCCAGCCCTGGTTATTATGGATTATGAACTCGTATTTCAGTTAAAAACGTCTTAATGATGAATTTGTTTCAGCTTTTGTCTTAAGATGTTAACGGATGGACTGGAGTGGATTATTGTGATGTTTTTATCAGCTGTTTGGACTCTCATTCTGACGGCACCCATTCACTCCAGAGGATCCGTTGGTGAGACAGTGATGCAATGACACATTTATACAAATCTGATGAAGAAACAAACTCATCCTAATCTTGGATAGCCTTGAGGGTGAGTAAACAGCAAATGTTTGGTTGAACTAGTCCTTTAAAACATGTTTGTGGTCATATTATGAACAGGGATGCACCGAATATTTGGCCACCGAAAATTTTCGTCTGAAAATGGCCCAAAAGTGCATTTTTTTGGTTTTCGGCCAAAAGATTTTTATCACCGAAACAACACGGCCGAAACAGTATGTTGACGTATTTCAGTATATCTGAGAAAGACCCACGGATAGCGATTTGCAAAACTTGTAATGCCGAAATTAATGTAATGTAATGCCGCACGTTTCAGTCATTTGCTGCTCTGCTTTGTGTACCATTCTGACAGCGCCTCCTGCTGGAAGAGAAACACGTAGAGTTGTAAATGTGAACTGATGGATCCACAAGATAATGTGTCATAAAAATTTAAACTATTAAACAATTTAAACAAAGGCAGTAAAGTATGTGTTATTTAAGTAATATAATACTTGATTGATAATAATTGTTTAAATTAATATAACTGATTTATTCTTTGAAACTTTAATATTAATTTATGCAATTGCAATGCCTTGATTTTAGTAAGATTAGTACACAGTCATAGCCATAATTGCAATGGTACTAATAATTGGCATAATTCTTTGAGTGTTTCGGTTTTCGGTTTTCGGCCTTGGTTTCCTCTTTTTCAGTTTTCGGTTTCGGCCAAGAATTTTCATTTTGGTGCATCCCTAATTATGAACAAAAACTGATGGATGCAGAATAAATCTAACACTCAATATCCTTACTTCTCACTCCACTGTCTCCCCATCGTTTGAAATAGTCTTTAGTTTCCTCTTCGATGATTTGAACGTGTTGCTTGAACTGTGCGATGTTCAGTCCCGTCTTCAGCATCTTCTTCTGCTCCAGAAATAACTAAATGAAAACAAACCAAATCAACACCGAATGCAAGACGAAAGGGAAACGTAGCTGTTTCGGGGTTAAGAGAGCAATTCACTTCCAGAACAAAAATTTACAGATAATGTACTCACCCCCTCGTCATCCAACACGTTCATGTCTTTCTTTCTTTAGTCGTAAAGAAATTAGGGCTGTAACGATTCCTCAGTTCTATTCGAGTATTCGACTTTTAAAAAATCCTCGATTTGCATTTTGCCCATGTCGAGTAATCGACAAAATACCAGAAGTGGCGCATTCCACATATTAAACCAATTTAAAATGATACTAAAGCATAATGCTATTAAATATTCACAAACGCTACAATTCAATTAAATATACACTACCGTTCAAAAGTTTGGGGTCAGTAAGACTTGTAATAGTCTTTAAAGAAGTCTCTTCTGCTCATCAAGGCTGCATTTATTTGATTAAAAATACAGAAAAAAACTGTAATATTGCAAAATGTTTTTACAATATAAAATAATGTTTTTTATTTTAACATACTTTCAAATAGAATTTATTCCTGTGATGAAAAGCTGAATTTTTATCAGCTGTTACTCCAGTCTTAAGTGTCACATGACCCTTTAGAAATCATTCTAATATGCTGATTTATTATTAGAATGATCAATGTTGGAGAATATCAACAGTTGTGCTGCCAAATATTTATTGGAACCTGTGATTTTTTTTCAGGATTCTTTCATGAGTAGCAAGTTTAAAAAGTACAGTGTTTATTCAAAATATAAATATTTTATAACAATGTAAATTATTTATTATTAACTTTTAATAAACTTTTAATTATTAACTTAATACATCCTTGGTGAATAAAAGTATCAATTTCTTTAAAAAAAAAAAAAAAAAAAAAAGAGAAACAATAAAAGTGTAATGACCCCAAACTTATATATGCGAGGCAGGTTTAAAATATGCGCTTTAATTAATTACATGCGTGAAAGTTACTTACGTGCGTCTCAGATCGGCTCCATTCACAGTAAATGTTGCTAAACAAGAACTGTTACCATTTACATGTGTGGAGCGTCTCAAACTCTATCTCTGCATGTGATTGTGAGTTTTGGTTTATAATAACGTTTATCTGGGAACCCAACGTGTGCTATTTGATCAGATTTGTAAGGTATATCATTTATAACCCTACGCAAACACAGGAGAATACATCAGTACATCTCTATATGTGACCCTGGACCACAAAACCAGTCATAAGGTTAAATTTGACAAAACTGAAATTTATACACCATATGAAAGCTCAATAAATACGCTTTCTATTGATGTATGGTTTGTTAGGATAGGACAATATTTGACCGAGATACATCTATTTGAAATCAGAAATCTGAGGATGCAAAAAAATCAAAAATACTGAGAAAATCACCTTTAAAGTTGTCCAAATTAGGTTCTTAACAATGCATATTTCTAATCAAAAATTACATTTTGATATGTTTACAGTAGGAATTTTACAAAAAATCTTCATGGAACATGATCTTTACTTAATTTCTTAATGATTTTTGGCATAAAAGAAAAATCTAAAATTTTGACCCATACAATGTATTTTTGGCTATTGCTACAAATATACCCCAGCGACTTAAGACTGGTTTTGTGCTCCAGGGTCACATATGCTAACTGTTCACCACGATTTCAAAATAAAAGTTTAAACCCTCGCCCTGAGTTTAGACGTTTAATGTCCACATATACAACTAATTACAGTGTTTGCAGCATTTCTGTCGTAAAGAAATGGCCAAATATTAAAGATTAAGTGGACGTTTTAGTTAAAAGCTTGTTGAGTCAATATTAAACAAGGATTAAACAAATATTAAAGTTTAAAAGGCCGTTGGCGCCATCTGCAGGCCTTTGTTATAACGCATAATGCACATTAGCTTTACTGTTTATAATACATTATTTATTTGAACAGTTTTGTTCAATGAAACCATATGACTACTTGCTTTTGATACTTTATTGGAACTAATTATTACTGCCTCGTTGCTATTATATATGCACTTAAGTCATTTTAAAGGCTATTGTTAACTTAGGTCTATTTTATTATTACAAAAAAAAAATATCAGATTACTCGATTAATCGTTAGAATAATTGAAAAAATGGACAATTTGTATACTTTTTAACCTCAAATGCTAGTCTTGTCAAGGTCTGTATTTTATTGGTTCAACACAGTTGTCAAAAAATTCCAACTTCGAAATTATCCTACATCACTGCAATAGTACTGAACCAGTGTTTATAATGTGAACGTGCAAAGATTAGGATTATTATGATTATTTGTTCAGTGGCTGTTGGTCAGAGCAGAGGTGTTATCGGGTGAACTATCACCTTTTAGCGATAGTATAGTAACACTTAAAGGTGATAGTGATATAAATAATCAGGTCCCAGATGAGTTCGTCACTTTTTGAGGTCCCCCTGAAACATTTCCGTTGTGGACCGTGCTATATGCAGTGCGTTTGTGTGTTCGCAACGCGTTTCTGAATTTGGTTGTGTTGTGAGAATTTGCAGCGCGTTTCCGTATTTATGTTTGCGTTGCGAGGATTTGCAGCGCCTGTGTTGTCAAACTGATGAAGATGTTTTCTTAATTTGTTGTCGTTTTTTCTGTTTGCATGTGTTTTCTTAAGTTTGCAGCAGTGTTGTTTTTGACAACCATCTTAGATTTAGTCTTAGTCTTAGTCTTTTGGACTAAAATGCTTCTTAGTTTTAGTCAAATTTTAGTCACTTCTAAATGTGATAGTTTTAATCCAATTTTAGTCGACGAAAAGTCAAAAAGGTTTTAGTCTAGTTTTAGTCAACGAAAAGTCAAAAAGGTTTTAGTCCAATTTTAGTCGACGAAAAGTCAAAAAGGTTTTAGTCTAGTTTTAGTCAATGAAAAGTCAAAAAGGTTTTAGTCTAGTTTTAGTCAACGAAAAGTCAAAAAGGTTTTAGTCTAGTTTTAGTCAACGAAAAGTCAGAAAGGTTTTAGTCTAGTTTTAGTCGACGAAAAGTCAAAAAGGTTTTAGTCTAGTTTTAGTCAATGAAAAGTCAAAAAGGTTTTAGTCTAGTTTTAGTCAATGAAAAGTCAAAAAGGTTTTAGTCTAGTTTTAGTCGACGAAAAGTCAAAAAGGTTTTAGTCTAGTTTTAGTCAATGAAAAGTCAAAAAGGTTTTAGTCTAGTTTTAGTCGACGAAAAGTCAAAAAGGTTTTAGTCTAGTTTTAGTCAATGAAAAGTCAAAAAGGTTTTAGTCTAGTTTTAGTCAACGAAAAGTCAAAAAGGTTTTAGTCCAATTTTAGTCGACGAAAAGTCAAAAAGGTTTTAGTCTAGTTTTAGTCAATGAAAAGTCAAAAAGGTTTTAGTCTAGTTTTAGTCAACGAAAAGTCAAAAAGGTTTTAGTCTAGTTTTAGTCAACGAAAAGTCAGAAAGGTTTTAGTCTAGTTTTAGTCGACGAAAAGTCAAAAAGGTTTTAGTCTAGTTTTAGTCAACGAAAAGTCAAAAAGGTTTTAGTCTAGTTTTAGTCAACGAAAAGTCAAAAAGGTTTTAGTCTAGTTTTAGTCAACGAAAAGTCAAAAAGGTTTTAGTCTAGTTTTAGTCAACGAAAAGTCAAAAAGGTTTTAGTCTAGTTTTAGTCGACGAAAAGTCAAAAAGGTTTTAGTCTAGTTTTAGTCAACGAAAAGTCAAAAAGGTTTTAGTCTAGTTTTAGTCGACGAAAAGTCAGAAAGGTTTTAGTCTAGTTTTAGTCGACGAAAAGTCAAAAAGGTTTTAGTCTAGTTTTAGTCAACGAAAAGTCAAAAAGGTTTTAGTCTAGTTTTAGTCAACGAAAAGTCAAAAAGGTTTTAGTCTAGTTTTAGTCAACGAAAAGTCAGAAAGGTTTTTAGTCTAGTTTTAGTCGACGAAAAGTCAAAAAGGTTTTAGTCTAGTTTTAGTCAACGAAAAGTCAAAAAGGTTTTAGTCTAGTTTTAGTCGACGAAAAGTCAAAAAGGTTTTTGTCTAGTTTTAGTCGACGAAAAGTCAAAAAGGTTTTTGTCTAGTTTTAGTCGACGAAAAGTCAAAAAGGTTTTAGTCTAGTTTTAGTCAACGAAAAGTCAAAAAGGTTTTAGTCTAGTTTTAGTCGACGAAAAGTCAAAAAGGTTTTAGTCTAGTTTTAGTCGACGAAAAGTCAAAAAGGTTTTAGTCTAGTTTTAGTCGACGAAAAGTCAAAAAGGTTTTAGTCTAGTTTTAGTCAACGAAAAGTCAAAAAGGTTTTAGTCTAGTTTTAGTCGACGAAAAGTCAAAAAGGTTTTAGTCTAGTTTTAGTCGACGAAAAGTCAAAAAGGTTTTAGTCTAGTTTTAGTCGACGAAAAGTCAAAAAGGTTTTAGTCTAGTTTTAGTCGACGAAAAGTCAAAAAGGTTTTAGTCTAGTTTTAGTCGACGAAAAGTCAAAAAGGTTTTAGTCTAGTTTTAGTCGATGAAAAGTCAAAAAGGTTTTAGTCTAGTTTTAGTCGACGAAAAGTCGGAAAGGTTTTAGTCTAGTTTTAGTCGACGAAAAGTCAAAAAGGTTTTAGTCTAGTTTTAGTCAACGAAAAGTCAAAAAGGTTTTAGTCTAGTTTTAGTCAACGAAAAGTCAGAAAGGTTTTTAGTCTAGTTTTAGTCGACGAAAAGTCAAAAAGGTTTTAGTCTAGTTTTAGTCGACGAAAAGTCAAAAAGGTTTTAGTCTAGTTTTAGTCAACGAAAAGTCAAAAAGGTTTTAGTCTAGTTTTAGTCAACGAAAAGTCAAAAAGGTTTTAGTCTAGTTTTAGTCAAAAAAAGGGAAAAAAGTAGTCTTTTAACAAATTAATGTAGGTCAGTAAGTATTTTGCTGTTGGGTAGTGTCACTTATAAGTTCTGAAAATAGCAGATCTATAGTTCAACACAATGTGAGCTTCCGGATCGACTATTTTCACCAATAATTACAATAATGAAGGAATGTTTTAGAACATAAAAGACAAACAAGGATGGAATGCTAATACGGCTTGCCATACTAGTATAGCAAAGAGTATTTAATGCTAATGCGGCTTGCCATACTAGTATAGCAAAGAGTATTTAATGCTAAAACGGCTTGCCATACTAGTATAGCAAAGAGTATTTAATGCTAAAACGGCTTGCCATAGCGTCAGATACTTAAGTTTTAATTGGCATGCACAATAAGCGGAAATGTCATGCATTTTAAACGTCTGACGGACCACCCACTAACATTTTCGTCTATTCTCGTCTCGTCAACGAAAACTCACACACGTCTCGTCATGTTTTAGTCATCAACGAGCCATTTTTATCTCGTCCCCGTCTCGTTATCGTCATGAAAAAAAGTGGCGTCAACGAAATGATTTCGTCATAACAACACTGGTTTGCAGCGCGTTGAGCTCTCTCGGCCACCGTAAAAGATGATCAAAGACCCTTCACAAAAAAAAGGTAAAACAGTGACTTTTTGACATATCCTAACTTTCTTAAACCGGAATACACATGTGCATCGCAGAGCTAGACAAGATGAGCATTTGAGGTTAAGAAGTATAAAAATTGTCCATTTGTTTCGAAAATAACTGATCGTTTTGCTAAACAAGACCCTTCTTCCTCGACTGGGATCGTTTAGAGCCCTTTGAAGCTGTGTTTAAACTGCATTTTGGAAGTTTAAACTCGGGGCACCACAGAAGTCCATTACATGGAGATAATCCTGAAATGTTTTCCTTAATAAACGTAATTTCTTTACGACTGAAGAAAGAAAGACATGAACATCTTGGATGACAAGGGGGTGAGTACATTATCCATTTTTGTTCTGGAAGTGAACTTCTCCTTTAATAAGAGACATATTAACTACACCACCAAAAACATCAGTCAAGACCTAACAACTTTATGTAAATTAAACAATGTCACTCAAATGCTGCTTAATGCCAATGTTAAACAGACTGTGAAGCCCAAATAAGCCTACATCCCATGTCTAGGTAGGTGATTTTTAGGATTTTAAATGTGTTATGAGATTGCACCCAAAAAAGAGCAAATTCTAGCTGATGAAACGATTGTCTTTTTTATATTGACTATATACAGTTGAAGTCAAAAGTTTACATACGCCTCGCAGAATCTGCTCAATGTTAATTATTTTAGCAAAATAAGAGGTATCGTATAAAAAAAATGCATGTTATTGTTCATTTAGTACTGACCTGGATAAGATATTTCACATTAAAGATGTTTACATAGAGAGAAAATAATAGTTGAATTTATCAAAAGTTTACACACACTTGATTCTTAATACGGTGTTGTTACCTGAATGATCCACAGCTGTGTTTTTTTTTGTTTAGTGATAGTTGTTCATGAGTCCCTTGTTTGTCCAGAACAGTTAAACTGCCTGCTGTTCTTCAGAAAAATCCTTCAGGTCTTACAAATTCTTTGGTTTTCCAGCATTTTGGTGTATTTGAACCCTTGTATGATTTTGAGATCCATCTTTTCACACTGAGGACAACTGAGGGACTCATATGCAACTATTACAGAAGGTTCAAACACTCACTGATGCTCCAGAAGGAAAAACATGCATTAAGTGCCGGGGGTGAAAACTTTTGAACAGATTGAAGATGTGTGCATTTTTCTTATTTTGCCTAAATATCATATTGTTTTCATTTAGTACTGCCCTTCAGAAGCTACAGAAGATGTTTCCCAGAAGACAAAATATGTTAAATTTACCTTGATCTTCAAATTCCAAAACTTTTCACCCCCGGCTCTTAATGCATAGTTTTTTCCTTCAGGAGCATCAGTGAGTGTTTGAACCTTCTATAATAGTTGCATATGAGTCCCTCAGTTGTCCTCAGTGTGAAAAGATGGATCTCAAAATCATACAGTCATTGTTGGAATTGGAAAGGGTTCAAATACTCAAAAATGCTGGAAAACCAAAGAATTTGTGGGACCTGAAGGACTTTTCTGATGAACAGCAGGCAGTTTAATTGATCAAGACAAACAAGGGACTCATGAACAACAATCACTAAACAAAAAAACACAGCTGTGGATCATTCAGGTAACAACACAGTATGTAAACTTTTGAACAGGGTCAGTTTTATAAATTCAACTATTATTTTCTCTTGTGGACTATATGTAAACAGCTTCTATGTGAAATATCTTATTCAGGTCAGCACTAAATAAAAAATAGCATGCATTTTGTATATTCCCTCTTGTTTTGTGAAAATAATGAACATTTTGCACATTCTGCAAGGTGTATGTAAACTTTTGACTTTCAACTGTAAATGTATTAAAGATTGCATTATCCAAGTTTTAGAACTCTCTGTTATTTTTAGGCTTTCCATAATTGGTTTTGAGATGCCGTGACAAGTGCATGATCTTACAGGATTGGGCACGTCGTATGCGACGCCTTTGCCGAACACAGGTGTGGTGAGGCGTGCGTACACATCCTCCGCGTTCAGATCTTCATTCTTGCTGTTGAACATGAGCGCGGCCGCGTCGCTGCCCAGCAGATACGTGAAGGTTTTCCCAACCATTGTGAAGCTGACCACAGGCCCATACTATGAGACAAAGACACCAATATCATCATGAGCTCAGATCAGTGGCCTGTTATTGTATAGTGTCTGAATGTTTTAATGCAGGTGATTCTGTCAATGCTCACCTTCTCATAGGCCTTCTCCAGAAACTCAATGGGACTCTTGCCGAAAGCAATGGCGTGACCGAGGAAAGGAATACTGGATGGGATATGAGGAGGATACTTCTGAGGAAACAAGAGTATGAAATAAATGTTTATAAGTTAGATAGATAGATCAATAGATGACAGTAAAATTTTGAAATATTTTTACTTTTTTAAATGACTGTTTTCTATTTGAATATATGTTAAAATGTAATTTATTCCTGTGATCAAAGCTGAATTTTCAGCATCATTACTGCAGTCTTCAGTGTCACATGATCCTGCAGAAATCATTCTAATTATGCAGATTTGCTGCTCAAGAAACATTTTTATTATTATCAATTTTTAAAACAAAGGATTCTTTGATGAATAAAAAGATCCAAAGATCAGCATTTATGTGAAATAATAAGCTTTTGTAATATTATTATAATACACACACCAAAGCTTGGAGTCAGTATTTTTTTTTGTTAAATAAATGATAGAAATTAATACTTTTATTTAACAGGGATGCTTTAAATTGATCGAAAGTGATGATAAACGCATTTATCATCACTATAACACATTTATGTTTACATATGATTTCTATTTCAGATAAATGCTGTTCTTCTGAACTTTCTATTCATCGAAGAATCCTGAAAAAATTCTACTCGGCTGTTTTCAACATAATAAAAACAATGTTTCTTGAGCAGCAAATCAGAATAATAGAATGATTTCTGCAGGATCATGTGACACTGAAGACTAAAGTAATGATGCTACAAATTCAGCTTTGAAATCACAGGAATAAATTACATTTTAAAATGTATACAAATAGAATGCAGTTATTTTTAATATAAAATTATTTCAAAATAATTTTTGCTGTACTTTGAATCAAATAAATGCAGGCTTGGTGAGCAGAAGAGACTTAAAAAAAAAAACATTAAAATTGTTCATACTGTAATTTCATTGAAGAGGAAACGTTAAGAGTTGGTAAAATTACAACCGTGTTTATTTCTGCAGTTAAATGCAAATACCACAATACCAAGCCCAAGTGCAAACATTTCTATAGATTTATTTCAAAATGTGTACAATTCATAAATTTATTAAAATATATTTAATACATAGTCATTCTTCTATTTGAGCTGAAAACTCTTAAATCTCCAATACTGCCCAACATGTTTATCTTAGTGGTTTTATATTTAATATATGCAACCCTTGACCACAAAACCGGTCATAAGGGTCTTTTTTTTTTTTTTAAATATTGAGAATATTAGAATGATTTCTAAAGGATCAATGATGCTAAAAATTCAGCTTTGAAATCACAGGAATAAATTACATTTTTAAATATATGCAAATAGAAAACAGTTATTATAAATAGTAAAAATATTCAACATTTTACTGCTTTTGCTGTACTTTGAATCAAATAAATGCAGGCTTAGTGAGCAGAAGAGACTTTAAAAAAACAATAAAAATCTTAAAACTTAAAACTTTTGACTCATAGTGCAGATAGATAGATAGATAGATAGATAGATGACACTGTAGTTCAAATGTTTTCATGCATTCAGACTTTAAAGGCAGTTTATTTAGTTTAGTTTAATTCCACATGCCACTATAGCCAGCACTCTTATAACACTTATAGTCTCATTGACCCCAAAACTAGACATAGTTGCATCCAGTTTAAAATGTTTTCATGCATGACTTTAAAGGCAGTGCATATGCATGAACTTTAGGTAACATAATGCACTTACCTTATCTCCAGTGTGCTGCTGCTGCTGTCTGAACATGAGTTTGCTCAGGTATCCCAGTGTGAGTGTGAACACAGAAGTGGCGAGCACCACTGAGGTCAGACTCATCTTCTGCACAGTGTTCTCGATCAGCTGACCGCTCACCTCCAGGATTGTCATTTTCCTTAGTATTTACTCCACAGCACAGGAAGTTCAACTTTTCAGATGGGTTTAATGAATTAGAGCTTAGTCAGATGTTGGACGAGATCCTCGACCGCTGGCAGAACTGGCATCTCACCGAAAACCCTATAAACTTTAATACCTGCCCGTCTCTGCGCAGCTCTGCGGCTTCCGAGTGAAGGTTCCGCCCCCGCCTGATGTGAGCCGGCCGCTCATTGGTCACCTGGGTGTGTCCATCAAGTAAGTCCATGCTCCGCGTCCGCCGTCTCGCGCGCTGATTGGCGGACGCTCCCTGAACTGATGTCTGCTTATATGATGTCACCTGCGTCTCTATGGTCCAGTTTTGCGTCCAACTCTTTGAGGACACCGGCTTTTTTCTCACGCACACGTTTGTTACATATCGAATAGCTTCTCTCAATAGATTATTTTATCTCAAAATGCTTATAATTTCATTGAAGGGAAAACGGTAAGGTTGGGAAGATTACAAACGTGTTAATTTATGCAGTTAAGGCGAGACACTTCAGGTTAATAGGGTAAAAAAATACCCTGTTGATTGATTGCATTGATAATTGCGAAAAAAAAATCTAAAATGTTAGGTTTAAATATGCAAATGAGACATTATTTTGTGAAATATGCGCTTAATACGCTAGTACAAAAATCTGAACACTGGAGTCAGTTTTATTTATTGAAAAAAACATTATTATTTATAAATGTTTATTTATTTTTATTTATTTATTTTTACATTTTACAGTCAAAAGGTTTTTACAGAGTGAATTTTTGTCACATGAAACAGACAGAAAATATATTTTCACAATTTTGGGCGGAATAAAATGTTGTATGTATTCAAAAAGGAAATTATATATGAACAAATGCCTCTGTAAAAACCTTATAAGGAATAAAACTATAAAGTTTGGTGCATTTAAGTGCTGCTGAAGTGAAGATTTATGGCTCAGTGTAGGAGAAAAAAATCATTTTGAGAAAACAGCATTCAAAAATATGTATTGTAATTGAAATCTGTTGCCACAAATAGATAAAAAGAAACACATAACAATCTTTTGGATGTTTTCTTTCCACTAGTCTGAAAAAAACACTATGAAAAAGCAAAAAGCCCCAAATCTCAAACTTGACACTTGCATGAAAATACAGTTTTTGCCTGCAGCATCTTCCCTTAAGGTGAATAGGGTAAAAATCAACTAATAGTTATAGCCTTACCCAGTTGATTGATTAAATTGATAATTGCCAACATTTTTTGTATGAAGTTTTCTAAAATGTAAGGTTTAAATATGCAAAAGAGGCATTATTTTGTGAAAAATGTGCTAATTTTACTTCTAGTACAAAAATCTGAACACTGGAGTCAGTTTTAAAATTCTTGTTTATTTATTTTTACATTTTACAGTTTTTACAGAGGAATTTTTTGTCACTTAGAACAGACAGAAAATATATTTTCACAATTTTGGGTGGAATCAAAAATGTTGTATATATTCAAAAAGGAAATTATATATGAACAAATGCCTCTGTAAAAACCTTCAGGATATTAAACTATAAAGTTTGGTGTGTGTAAGTGCTGCTGAAGTGGAGATTTATGGCTCAGTGAAGGAGAAAAAACTCATTTTGAGAAAACTGCATTCAAAAATATGTATTGTAATTGAAATCTGTTGCCACAAATAGATAAAGTGCTATAAAAAGAAATGCATAACCGTGTCTTTCTTTCCACTAGCCTAAAAAACAGTATGAAAAAGCAAAAAGCCCACAATCTTAAACGTGACAGGTGCATGAAAAAACTGTGTTTTTGCCTGCAGTGTCCCCCCTTAAATGCAAATACTGCAAAACCAAGTCTAAGTTAAAATGGTTTTATAAATTAATTTCAAAATGTGTGCAATTCATGCATTTCGTAAAATATAATAATTAATACATTTGCCCTGCTGTTTCTGTAGAAAACTCCTAGATCTCTAATACTGCACAACATGTTAATCTTAGTGTTTTTATATATTTAATAAATGTGATTGACCACATTTTTTTTTTAGATTTATACATAATCTTAAAGATGAATAAATAAGCTTTCCGTTGATGTTTGGTTTGTTAGGATAGGACACAATTTAGCTGAGATATATTTTTATAACTATTTGAAAATCTGGAATCTGAGGGTGCAAAAAATCTAAATACTGAGATAATCAAGTTCTTAGCAATGCATATTACGAACCAAAAATTAGGTTTTGATATATTTATGGTAGAAAATTCACTAAATATCTATAATTCTCACTTAATATCATAATGATTTTTGGCATAAAAGAAAGATGTGTCATTTTGACCCATACAATGTATTTTTGTCTATTGCTACAAATATACCTGTGCTACTTAAGACTGGTTTTGTAGTCTGGGGCCACATATTAAATATATTTTATGAATATAAACACTTTCTAAACGACGTTTAGAAATAAATACTGGTGTTAAAAAATTATTTAGGTGTCTAAACAAAGAATTTACTTTAGTATTTATAATACTTTCACATTTTAAAGAATATCCAGTGATATATATATATATATATATATATATATATATATATATATATATATATATATATATATATGTGACTTCTTTAATAAAAGCAGAAGAATTTTTAAAATCAACAGCAATACCTTGCATCTTTTCAGTTTCAGTTAATTGGATATTTTTGTGCACAATTGGTCATTTATGATTATTAAATTAAACCAACCTGTGTTCATTTCT
>NC_133377.1:43207105-43235606 GCF_049309525.1 Garra rufa
AAAGGTTATATATAGGCCATGGCTAAACAGACGTCTTACCGGAGAAAATTTATTTGCGTGGACTTTGCTTTTCCGTTGAGCATAAGCGGTACACGAGTGGAGCATTCATATGGGCAGTGAGCAACTCAACGGAACGCACATTCATAGAGCGGAATACTGATCAGAGCGTCACAAATTGAGCAGTGCGCGCTGAATACTGCCGGGCGGCGCGGCAGATAGTGTCGGCCGTTTATCTCTTTCTAATCTCTATAAAAATCGGCTGACTGTACACTAGCCTTGCCGCGCCCCCCTTATCATAACTCCGCGCCCCCCCTAGGGGTCGCGCCCCCCAGTTTGGGAACCACTGCCTTAGGCTGCGTTCACTCTTGGCGTCTTTTTTCAAACTGCCAGCGTCTGTTTTACATTCTATTCCTATGGAGTAAACCGTCTTTTCAAAAAAGCCCTAGCGCTTTTTTTAAACGCCACCGCCAGCGTCTTTTTTTGCAGCCCAGCCTTTTTAAGTTGAAAAAAGTTGAACTTTAAGAAAACGCCCTACGTCAAGCGCTTTTTTTACAGCTGACCAATGACGAGCGAGTAGCGGGACCTATCGTTTCAATAACAACAAAAACGTTGCCGGTAGATAAACTTATCGTACCAGTTTTGGAGCACAAGGAGTTGTATGATATGAGTAAACAACTCTATCGTAATATACATCACAAAGAGGCTCTTTCTCGACATTTCTTCACCACACAGCACTACGCTACTGTTGCAGCTGTTGTTATAGCAACAGAAGACGCACTCGGCTGCTTTTTGTAACAGAACGTTGCCAGCTTTTTTTTTTTTACTAAAAGACACCCTAGTCAACTTTTTCTTGTGAAAAAAGACGCCAAGTGTGAACACGGCCTTAGGTATCGGAAACTGTATCAGAGACAAAAAAGGCGGATCGGTGCATCCCTAATTTACACACAGAATATGATCACTAATGGTGCGTTCACAACGCACACTTTGTCTGCGTCAGGCAACGCTCCCAACGCATGTACGTTGAAGCTTGCAACGCTTGTTGATAGATCATACAATTCTCTGCGATTGCAGCAGATGGCTACAATGAGCAATATATATGTATAATTAAATTTAACATTTTTTTTTCTGCTCCCGCTTCATTCAAGATACGTGTGGTGACGTTGCTACAGTGAGACGCTCTGATTGGTTGACGCACTGCATCAAGTCCGTCAAAAGTTCAGCTAGCTGAACTTCTGCGTTGCTTGCGTTTGCTGCGTTGACGCTTGAAACGCAGGTAACGCTTGAAAAGTTGACAGATCCAACGCACACAACGCACCGCAGAGCCTCTGACGGACTCAACCATAGACTTCACATGTAATCGTGCCGCAACTGACCAGGGCTGCGTTTCCCAAAAGCATCGTAAGCTTAAGTTGATCGTAGCTCCATTGGTTTCAATGGGTCTACGATGTACTTAAGCTTACGATGCTTTAGGGAAACGCAGCCCTGATGAGTTCTCTACAATCAGCCATTGGTACAAACTGCTGGTTTGGTCTGGCCAGAGGAGAACTTGTCCCCCGACTGAGCCTGGTTTCTCCCAAGGTTTTTTTCTCCATTTTCTGTCACCTGTGGAGTTTTGGTTCCTTGCCGCTGTCGCCTCTGGCTTGCTTAGTTGGGGACACTTTCCAGCGATATCGTTTACTATTTGAACTGAACTGACGATGATATCACTGAATTCATTGATGAACTGCCTTTAACTGAAAATTGATTGTTTGCAATAATGCGTTACTTACAAACTATGGTGCTGTTTAAATACTGTGCAGTTGCTTTGACACAATCTGTATTGTAAAAAGCGCTATATAAATAAAGTTGACGCCGACGTTTGGGGCGGTGTGAACGCACCATAAGAGTAAGTTGAAAGGTACTCCCCCATAGAGGAAGTTCAGACTCATCATGTCCTTCTGCAGATCCTTCTACCTGTGAATACAATCACAAACATACAATAATTTGTAATAATAATTTAAAAAAAGTCAAAAACAAAAACATAAACATTATAGTGACATGTTGCACAACATTGTCCTATTTTTCCATCCAAACTTTCAAATTAAACTTATGCGCAAAATTGGAATATCACATAAAACCTTTTGTGAATAAAGCTACGTTTTCATCCAATGAGTTGAATACACTGATTTATACATACTGACTGATAGGGCTGATCGGTATAATGGTATATTTACCAAGGAATAAAACAGATTTAACGTAACAGATTTTTTATTCCGTGTATAGTGCAAAATGTAAATAAGTGGGCGTGGTTAACTCACGTGAGACTAAGACGCTGCATTTGTCAAAGAAACGTAGAGACAGACTGCATTTAGGCCACATTTGTTATAAGTCAGAAATGACAAGGAGGCAGCTTCCCGCAATAAAGTCAATGGAGAGCGTTGGTTTGTTTCCCCGAAAAAAATCGATCATTTTCACCAATACTATTGACTCATACAAACTAGTTTTTGTTCTACAAAGTTAAAAAGTAAATTATTAATAGAGTATTTCAGTATAGAATGTCTGATATCTATAAAAACGCTCATAATAATAAGTAGATGCAGGGCTCTTAAGTCTCACGCATTCACCGTGAGACACACGCATTTCAACCAGTTCACACGCTCTCACGCCACACCTTGTATTTCTCATGCTGAAAAGTAAGGGATAACTTGTCCCGCTATATGGTGTTAATGAACGAGGTGTAGGCTTTGCAGAGAGAAGTAATCTGCCAAGCTCATAGCTGTCTTGAGATTTAAATGCACCTACCAGCCAAAAAATTAGAATTTGCTGTTTTCTGGTATTTCTGGTATATTACGCGTTGCGGTCTCGGAGTGGACGTTGCCATTTGTATTTACTAGAAACTAAATAAATGCAGCAGGGTTTTTCATATTTTTATTTATTTTTTCCATTTTACGATTCCTAGACAAAATCACTTGCCTGTGATCAAAGATAGTGAGAACTGATGTTGGGGATTACAGCCACATTTGTGCAAAATTATTAGTTCTTCAACAGCTTTAACTAATTGTGGGCCTGAAATTAAGGAAAAGACAAATGGTAGATAAATGGTAAATCTGCTAAAAAAGACAGACAAATTCATCCAAATAAAATAAATTGTTTATATATTTCAATATAATAACATATTTTTTATTTTGGCTATAGGCTGTAATAGGCTACAGATTAAAATTCCCTATTTAAAATGTAATTTAAAAGTAGTGTAACTATTTCAATTGCTTTAGAGGTAATGTAACATTACATTTGATTACTACATTTCTAAGGAATGTTTTCAACTGTTAATCCTTTTAAAAACATTTTAAGCAGTAGTTTACAGTAGAAATCATCACCAATTTGACAAAATCCTTCATCACTTGAATAAAGATTATAATATTTTAATTTTAAAGCACAGCCACCACAAAATCTTTAGCACCTCTGTTTAACTCCTGAAACATTGGTGTCTCTTATTTTACAGCAGTCAATGCGATTTGGGAAATAAATCAAAATATACATGTAACCCACTTTGTAATTGTAAACAGTTTTAAAAGTAACTGTAATTTAACTGTTATTTCTCAGTTACTGTAACAACAGATTAGTTAAATGTCGTTTTTAATTAAATTACATAATTCAGTTACATGTAACTAATTACTCTAGCTAAGTTCAAGCCCCAACCAATGTCATCAAGGCATCAAAGTGTGCAATAAACGCTTGAAATGCAAAATTACATTAGTCAGCTGAAATATGTACCTTCTCTTTTCACAAACACACACACACACACACACACACACACACACACACACACACAGATTGACATAGATGCTATGAGCAAGTTCTGCAATCCTCCTGTATGTTTACAGTATGTGCATTGAGCACTGCTGTTTAGTTTGCTTGTTTGGGGCCAAATGTTTTTTGTTTTTGTTTTTACTTTCGATACATATGCATTTTTGAAATATTTAAAACATTTTATTTTTAATGAATTTAACTTATCAGATTTACCAGTTGTCATATTTTTTATTTTGTGCTGGTTAATTATGGACAATAGATAGTTGAACTTTTACCAAAAACTGGAGAGAACTGCGTGTGACCGAGGGGCTCCTGTCCTAAAAGATAAAATCTCACTCCAAACTTGTTCCAAAACTTGAGGCCTGTAACGTTAGATGAAAACATAACGGAATCATCAGCATGTCACACGTAGGCCTATACATCACATGCTTTTTAATATTTCCGGTTTCGGGAAAAGGTTATAGCAAAGCACTCCTAAAACATTAGCTCCTCAGATATTACTTACAAATATTAAAGTTATTATAATTATAGTCTCGTTTGTGATGCGCTAGAGTAGGCGGCTGCAAGACTCACAGCTGAACTCTGGAAGCCAAGAGGCTGTCCCAATATCCGCACTTCAGCCCTTGTGCCACCTAAATGCGCGTTCTCGCTAAGGGATGCAAGACCGTAGGGTGTCCCGATCCTCTAATGTTGTTCTCCAGGGTTGATCATCAGCGCACATAATGCACCCCTTTCGCAAGTTTGCATCAGAGCTCACTTTGCTAATGGCTATTACCCAGAATCCAGTAGTGTCGTGACGTATCGAACAGCTAACCAATGAGGGAGCAAAACGGTTGGTATGGTCGGACGCCGGGAAAACTCAGAAGAAAAAAGAAGCCGGCCGGCAAGATAAACAAATGGAGAAGAAATTTATTTTTAAGTGTAAGTAAAAATAGTTTTTTTTTTTTTTATCAGAATATGAGCGATAACAACATAATACATGATGATACAATGATTTCACTTTCTTTTGTCAGGGTCTGACGAGCAGACTTTTAATTTTACAAAAGTTCAGGGCTGAGAATGAGCGGCTATTCACTGGGCACAGAAATGCCTCTAGCCAGGGATATGACATGAGTAAGTTAACATGCCCATAAACATGAGCAGGCTTCATTGCAAAGTGATCTAATAGATGAATGTGTCTTTTCAATTTATACAATTCGAATACAAACTTTAACGGCACATTTCAAAACATAACACATATTGCTAGTGTTGATACATCGATTCGAAAAAAATAAATAAAAAGGTTATTTTATTTTTTATTGTAGCATATTAATTTAGCATCACTACAACAGCGAGTTACAACGAGGTTATCATATCATAACCAAACTACTTGTAAAATTTCAATGGATGGAAAACATTGTGGGAAACATTATTTTACTGTGATATGTACATGTTGTTATTCTGTTTAAAATACAAATTGTGATTAAGATGTTTAATAAAATAACTTCTCATTTAATGTCCAGTGATATTATAGATCTACTGTTTCATTTACTGTTTTTACTGATTTAAAGTCTTTTTCGCCTCTTTTAAGAATGTGTCCAAACCATTGAACTCGGAAGCTTTTAAAACTTTTAAAACTCTTGAGTCAGTTGTACATCTTTGAGGTGTCTTTTTTTCTTCAATATGTGTAATATATTGTTGTTCTGTGAAGCTCATAACTGTATGTGATGCTGTCCTTTGTTTGTTACACCGCAATGGTTATTATTAATGATATAAATAAATGTATATGTAATTTTATTTGGAAAATACACATCATTATTTGAATTAAAAAATACTTTGTAATCCACTTAATCAAGGTGGGCTAAATGTACTTGATTTTGAAATATCTAACACTATTTCTAAAATTAAATGGATACATTTTTATGTTCATTTAAAAAACATAAATTATGGTATTATATCCCTAATATTATGTTTGAAAAAGTAGGTGGAATTGAATTTCTCCTTAATTGTAACTTTAGTATTAGCAAGCTTCCCATAAAACTTTCCAATTTTCACAGACAGGCATTATTATCATGGATAATGATATACAAACATAATTTTTCACCCCTCACAAGTGCTTAATTTGGAATAATAAATACATTACACAACAAAATAAATCTCTTTTTTTTTAGTTAATTGGTTTAGAAAAAATGTTTGGTTGGTTTCACAACTGTTGAATTCTAATGGTCACGTGCTTACCTATGCAGAGTTCTTAAAAAAAAAAATCATATACCTGTAAAGGAGTATGTAAAGGTGATTTATGCCATTCCTTCAGAATTTAGAAAATTATTAGTAAATGATATAGATAAAGATCCAAATGTTGATCTCTGTCTTAAATTGAAAGGTATAAATATAAAATAAATTTAATAATAATTATCTTATTTTAATAATCATTACCAAATTAATATTATTATTATTATTAATTTGGTAATAATAATTACCAAATTAATAATAATTACCAAATTTTTATTGTTCATTTAGCCATTGGTTTATTGTGATTCATCATTATTGTAATATGTGACCCTGGACCACAAAACCAGTCTTAAGTCGCTGGGGTATTTTTGTAGCAATAGCCAAAAATAAATTGCATGGGTCAAAATTTTAGATTTTTCTTTTATGCCAAAAATCATTAGGAAATTAAGTAAAGATCATGTTCCATGAAGATTTTTTGTAAAATTCCTACTATAAATATATCAAAATGTAATTTTTGATTAGTAATATGCATTGTTAAGAACTTAATTTGGGCAACTTTAAAGATGATTTTCTCAGTATTTAGATTTTTTTTGCACCCTCAGATTCCAGGTTTTCAAATAGTTGTATCTGGGCCAAATATTGTCCTATCCTAACAAACCTTACATCGATAGAAAGCTTATTTATTGTACACATCTCAGTTTTGTAAAATTTTACCTTATGACTGGTTTTGTGGTCCAGGGTCACATATTTAATTGTGCAATAAAAAAAGACCTACTTTCTAAAATATATTTATATACACATATAACTTGCCACGGTAAACGTTTTAATGATAAAATGTACAGAAAATGTAAATATTACGAACAGTATATGTAACTATAAATAATACAAAACGAAAAATTAAACAATAAGTTTTAAATATGCAATGTCTTAAAATTTAGCCCGGACCATCAAGGCGACCGCGTCATGCCCGGACCAATATGTTGTAACATACGTCGGAAGTGGAGGTGACGTATTTCCGTTCTTGAGTTGAGCTCCACTCGCATCCACGGTCTGCAGCCAGACCCTTCACCGGGGGGGAGGAGCAAGATGGCGGAGTGAGCAGTCGTAAAAGTCACAGGGTCTGACAGAAAAAGTGATTTTGACATCCAAAACAGTTAATTTTGAATAACGGTCACCCCTCAAGGTAGTGTAAGGTTAACACCACTCGTAAAAGACTATAGTGTGATATTTTTTTTGAAAAGACACACTAAATAATACAATTGAGAAGGGGAAAAAATGGCTAATACTCAGGACCAAGCTAGCCTCATCGACCACGACTACAGCATGGACGGGATACGTGAGGCATGTTTTGACGAGCTCATTGAAGAAGAGATGCAGATGGCAAAACCTCTGAGCGACCACACTCCGTTACAGAGTCCAAATCCAAAAAAATTGAAGAGGAGAGATGAATCAAAAAAAGTAAACATGGAAAGCATATACGATGCCATTCACGCTCTGTCACAAAGATTTGAGGAAAGACTGGATGCGTTCGAAAGAAAGTTTGAAACTTTTGAACACCGCATCCAGAATAACGAAAAAGAGGTGACAGAAAATAAAAATGAAATAATTCAACTCAAAGCGCAGATGGATAGGCTGACAAAAGAGAATAAGGAGCTAAAGGAAAGATGCCGGGAAATTGAGTGATATGGAAGACGTTGGAATCTAAAATTGATCGGGTTACCAGAGAAGGAAAACAAGGATACAAGGGAGATGGTGATCGGTATTCTCGCAAGAGTCATTCCGATTTCAGTGGAACAACTACGAAACAAGGTTGATACTGTCCATCGTCTGGGAAAGAAAGATGATCTTGCCTTCAACATCAGACCACAACCGATCATCATGCAGTTTGGTATGCGGACGACGAGGGATGAGATCTGGAGGAGGTCGAGGGAGGCTAGAGTCTGCAAGGAGCTGCATGTACAATTCAGACAGGACTGGTCAAAAGAAGACCGTGAAGCTCGGGCAAAGCTGTATCCGACGGTACAGGAGGCCCGACGCAACGGGAAGAAAGGGTATGCTATTATAGTTGGAAAAAGAGTGGAGGCACCTTTCACAGGTTAAGTTTAGTGTTATCACCTTGATTCAGAAAGTTTGATTATGGGGACTGTTACTGTTAATGTCAAAGTTGAAATCTATGACAGATTGTTCCTTCCTGCCTTAAATCCTATTTTCTAAGAGTTAAATGCTGCGTTCACACCGCCCAAACCGTCATGCGTCAGTTGCGGCAAGATTACATGTAAAGTCAATGGTTGAGTCCGTCAGAGGTCCGTCAGAGGCTCTGCGTTGCGTTGTGTCCGTTGGATCCGTCAACTTTTCAAGCGTTACCTGCGTTTCAAGCGTCAACGCAGCCAACGCAAGCAACGCAGAAGTTCAGCTAGTTGAACTTTTGACGGACTTAACGCACTTGACGCAATGCGTCAACCAATCAGAGCGTCTCACTGTAGCGACGTCACCACACGTATTTTGAATGAAGCGGGAGCAGAAAAAACAACAACATACAATTCTCTGCGATTGAAGACGGCTACAAACTTATTCTAGCCGTCTGCAATCGCAGAGAATTGTATGATCCGTTCTCGTTGTTGTATAAAGACAGGAATGTAAAGGAACTTGCTTGGATGAAGATCGCTGAAGAGATCGGGTTGTCAAATCTTTTCTCAACGTAATTATTTCCCATTTCGTTAGCTAGCGAAACATGTTCATGAGAGGATTCCAAAATGTCCAGTCCCAATAGTTTGCCATGGTTTATTCAGGGGAAGTGTGCAGAAAACTAGATACGTTGGGAGCGTTGCCTGACGTGTGCGGTGTGAACGCACCAAAAAGCAAGCGTTGCCAGCTTCAACGTACATGCGTCAAACTAGATGCGTTAGGTGCGTTGCCTGACGCAGACAAAGTGTGCGGTGTGAACGCACCATAAGAGCGTGTTCTTAGTTTCATTAGCATGTCGATTGTCTTCAGTTCTTTAAATGTTCGAGGTTTAAAGAATAATGTTAAGCGTAAGGCCATATTTTTATTTTGTAAGGAAGCCAAAGCAAATTTTGTTTTGTTACAAGAGACACATTCTAATAAGGACGATGAAAAATTCTGGAAGCAACAATGGGGAGACAATATTCTGTACTCACATGAGACTTCTCATTCTGCAGGAGTGATGATTTTATTTTTCAGGTTTGTGGGGAAAATTATTGATTATAAAAGTGAGGAAGCAGGTCACTGGCTAATGGTTGTTGTAGAAGTATTTGATCTTAAAATGATTTTGATCAATGTATATGGATACAATAACAGGTCTCTTATTAAAAACATGATGTTAATGTTAACTCAAGCTATTAGGGAATGGCGGGTAACTTATGGCACGGATAGCATAATAATAGGAGGTGATTTTAACATAGCACCTAACTCATGGCTTGACAGAAAACCTCCCAAGGGGTTACAACCAGAATATAATGATACGTTGTACAATTTTTGTTTATCCAATAATTTGGTAGATTATTGGAGAGTGACAAACCCTAACACAATGCAATTTACATGGATTAGCCCAGCAGATGCTAACCTTTGCTCAAGGTTAGATTATTGGCTTATGTCTTCAGATATTACTAATCTTACACCCAAAATGTGAGATTCAATCGTCTCCTCTCACGGACCATTGTCTTATTGGTTTGTCACCTTCAATAGTCAAACAATAACAAAAATCAAACAATATTTGGAAATTTAATAACACGTTGCTGCTGAACAAAGAATTCTGTAGCCAGATTAGAATAATATGTCTTGAAATTAATGACATGGATTTGTCAGATATAAGTAAATGGGAGTGGTTTAAATTTCAAGTAAAGCAACAAGCTATTGAAACTGGAAAGAAAATAGCCGATAATCGTAAACGTAAACAAAAAGAAATAGTTGAAAAGATACGTTTATTATGTGAAAAACCTAACATAACTGTAGAAGAGACACAAGAGTTACACATGCTTAAAAACCACTTAGACACTATATACATGGCGAAGGCAAAAGGCGCCTTTGTAAGATCAAAAGCCAAATGGATTGAGCAGGGGGAAAAAAACTCATATTTTTATAGCCTTGAAAAACGGAGACAGACTAATAAATGTATAACAAAATTAAACCAAAATGGAAACATTATCCAAGACACAAATAAAATAACAGAGGAAATATGTCAATTCTATAGCAAATTATATAAGAAAAAATCTCAGAGTGACGAATGTGATGCCTTCATGAATAGTGTAAAAGAAAATGTAACAAAACTAACAGATGAAGATGAATTTTTATTAGAAAGAGATGTAACCTTAACAGAAATCGAGACAGCTTTAAAACAAATGAAAAATGGTAAATCACCGGGCATTGATGGTTTATCTATAGAATTTTTAAAGACTTTTTGGACAGATATTAAAAATTTATTATTTAATGCATATCTTGATTGCATAAAAAATGGTCAGTTATCCCCTACAATGAAAACTGGTTTGATAACCCTGTTGCCTAAACCCAATAAAGACTTATTATTAGATAATTGGAGACCTATAACTCTACTTTGTAACGATTATAAATTATTAGCTTTAGTATATGCTAATAGAGTAAAAAATGTATTGAACAATTTAATAGACGAATTTCAGTCAGCTTTTATTAAAGGTAGACACATTCATAATAATGTAAGACTAATTATGGACATATTAGATTACCAGAGCCTTATTAACACAGAAAGCCTGATATTGTTTTACTGATTTTTTCAAGGCATTTGATTCTATCGAACATGACTCTTTACTGAAATCGCTTCAACTTTTTGGGTTCGGCAACAACTTTTGTAAGGTAATCAGAATGTTTTATGACCAAATATACAGTTATATTTCACTTCAATCAGGCATCACTCCAAGAATCAATGTCTCTTGTGGAATAAGACAAGGGTGCCCAATTTCACCAAAATTATTCATTCTCTGTACACAGCTTTTGGCCTATTTTGTAGTAAATAATAAAGACCTTGAAGGGATAAAAGTTTGTGACACTGAATTGAAAATAAGCCAATTTGCTGACGATACAGTGATATTTTTAAAGGACAAATCAATTCTTCAGAAGGCTTTAAATGCGATTTCCGTTTTTTCAAGGGCATCAGGCCTTTACCTTAATAAAAAAAAAGTGAAATACTACCCTTGTATAATTGCATTGAGACAGACTTAGAGATGATTAAAGTTAAGAATGATGTTAAATACTTGGGAATTCATCTATCTAAAAACTTGGCAACAAGACAAGCTAAAAATATCACAGAGAAAATCGAAAAAGTAAAAAGAAACCTAAATCTTTGGTTAACAAGAGATTTAACTATTTTAGGACGTAACCTATTGTCAAAATCAGAAGGGATTTCTAAATTAATTTACCCAAGCTATTCTCTGTAAATTAGTTCACAAAACGTAAGAAAAGCAAATACTATAATTTACCAATTCATATGGCGCAATAAAACACACTACATTAAAAAATCACAACTTGTAAAGGACTATAATAAAGGGGGTCTAAAAACAATTGATTTTGAATCTATGGTTGGAGTTTTTAGAGTAAACTGGGTAAAAGCTTTTTTAGATAAACCTGATTCTATTTGGTATCATATTCCGAAGAATATTTTCGATAAAGTGGGAGGCTTCGAGTTTCTTTTAAAATGTGGTATCCAAATTGCCAGTAAAACTGTCTGAATATCACAAACAAGTTCTCTATTACTGGAAGATGATATTTACTCATAATTTTACACCACATGGCTCCACCTTATGGAACAACAGAGTAATAACAATAAGTAGAACAACACTCTTCTTTAGCAATTGGTTTGAAAAGGGAATTATTTTTATCACAGATATATTAGATGAACAAAGTCATTTTCTTAGATTTACGGATTTCAAAAAAAGTTTAATATACAAATCTTAAAGAGGGATTATAATAAGGTATGTAAAGCAATACCAACAGCTCTATTAAATTTGATACAAAACTATTTACATTATTCCAAAAGTCAAATAAATTTGCCTAAATTACAAACAAACCAAATTCCCATAAATAGCAAAAAATGTAACAACAAGTGTATTAACAAAATATTCAAATGTAAACTATTTCATGATTTTGATCAAAATATAAAAATAAGGTATTATGACGACAAAATAACAAATAAATACATCAAATTTATGAAATGGCCTATACCTCCTAAAATCAAAGAAATGCAATTTAAAATTATAAATGGATATTATCCAGCAGCAGACATGCTTAAAAAGAGATTTGGTTTTGAACTAACATTACAGTGCATTATCGCCACCTACTGTGTTGGAGTGTGAACCGGAGTATACCCCCCTCATCAACACTTTACATTCTCTTTATTAATCCCGTTCTTTTTAGGTAGCCAAATAAACTGTCAACCCCATCGACAACTATTCTTTCAATCTTAATTTCATCCACTCCTACCTTCATGATTTCTCTTTCATTAAAATACCTTTGACATGCACAAATGACATGATCCACTGTCTCTGCTACACCACAGCAATCACATAGTCCCGTTGGGTGTTTATTTATTATTCTTAAAGTATTATTCAACATAGTATGACCAACTCTAATTCTTGAAAGTATATTTTCCTCTTTAGTAGTGCTGGGCGATATGGAAAAATCATGTATCACGATATGGATTATTTTATATCACGATAACGATATATATCACGATATACCAAAATAAAGTACGTTTTCAGTTATTCTCTGAAAAGTTTGACAAAATATCATTGCATAATTTTTTTGCAACTTTATTTTTATTCGTTATTTGAAGTGACATTTAACTGAACTGTCACAAATGAGAAAAATACATTTTAGTGCAGCAATATAAATGTATCAAATGACAACAGATGTGGTGGAGGTAGAGCTACAGTAGCCTTCACATTTTTTATCCACATCATAGTTAAATAGTATTATCAAAATAAACTATTTTTTATTAAAGTGCACAGCCATTTCAAGTTTCTGAGCAGAAAAGCACTCAATTATAAAAAATAAACAAAACATTTTTCAACCTTGTAGAGCAAAGTTTGCAAACCAAAATAAAGTATCACGCCTGTTTCACACATACTCCGTATGCAGTGCGTATACAGTCCGTGTGCGTTACGTATGCGGTGCAGAGGCAGCACGGACTCGTTTTGCTTCCACACAGGACGCGTTTGCAGTCCGTTCCTGATCCGCGGGTGTTTACCACAAACACACCATTTATCCGTTATTTTAATTTCAAATCCAAACGTGCTTTTTCAGCATTGGGATACTCTTTTATCACAGTACACTAATACAATAATACTAGACATATTCACGTTTAAACTCAACGTATTATAAACAACGTAGGCTATTATTCAATGCACTTGACTTCTAGATTTTTTATAGGCTATTAAGTTGCTCAAGCAAGTTGCAACACATTTAAACACAGCATAGGTAGGCTATAGCTTCCTTTTCATATTGAAATTGGGCTATCACAAATATTTTAAATTAAAACTTACCACAGACAAGCAGTCGGCTCTCTGTGCCTTTCTTTCGTATTAAATCTTTATTAAAAACCATATTTTAAAGAACTTTTCTACCTGGACAAGTGCATCTATTATGTTGCCTTGTTTATTTAAAACTGCACTATTTTAAACCTAGCCAAAAAGCCAAGTGTTGACTGTGAAACACAGTAGACTGCATTTATATGCATTTATGGTACATTTCTGTGTCAATCCATGTTCATTTTAACAGCGAACAATGCGCTGTCACTTTAATTCAGCGCATGCAGCGCAGCAAAAACAGACTCTGTGCCGAAAGGATCGCTCCACTGCTGCAAACGCACCGCTTTTGGAACGCACTACCGGGCAGCAACCGCGTGCAGTGTGAACGATCTGATCTGTTAACATGGGTGCGGAAAAAAAATACGCAACGCATACGCACCGCAGGCTTAAAACAGGCGTCAGCGTCGGGCGCGGAAACAGTCTTTTGGCAGAGTTTGCACATGACTGCCTTCTGCTCCGTGTCGAAGCTCTTGAAGCCAAAATGCAACAAAATCACTGACGTACCCCCACGTGTCGGTAAAAGTAACTTTACTTCTTGTCTGCTGCCTGCGTAGCAGTTTCAGTTTGTTGCGACTCGATCCGGGCATTCGTCTTCAACCTCTTGCGTCTCCATCTTAGGCTAAGCACTCACGAGTTAAAGCATGTCGCAACAACGTAAAGCGTCACGTCGCACAAGACGGAGTTTCTTTGTGAAAAAGTTCGTTTTTATTCTTGATTATCACTTATAGGGTAGAGTATGCATTGCACAGCAACAAGACACTATAATACATTTGTCATAGCCTATTTCAATGCAATATTTTCTTTAGTAATTGGTAAAATTAGGTTAGAGACGATAGAAACGATAGAAGAGAAATAGGACGATAGACACTTTTCTATCGTCCCCACGATATAGATCGTCATATCGCCCAGCACTACTCTTTAGTATTTCTTCTTGACTTGCTTACTGCTCTAACTGTTTGTTGAATTTTATACAAATGACGTCCTGTATTTCCCGTATCCCACATTTGATGCCATTCTGTGACAGTATAAGCTTTAACTATAGCTTTAGCTTCTGATTTACTTAGTGATATATTCATGATTTCTTCACTTTCTAATGCCTGTTTTGCTAATTCATCCACCCTTTCATTACTCTTTATTCCTATAATGTTCCTTTTCTTAAGTCTGTATAGACTTTCATATAGTTCACTCATAATGTCCTGCCTACTATGAGCCGTGAATGCTTGCAGTGATTTTAATACTGAACATGAATCTGAACAAAGAACAATCTTTTTGATTTGTGTTTCCTCTACCCAATGTAAAGCTTTTGTAATTGCTACCAATTCAACTGTAAAAACAGACAAATGATGTGATGTGAAATAGTTAGTAAAAGCGAAACCTGTATACCTGACTTAGAATTCTTAGATCCATCAGTGATGGATCTAATAAGTCTTTAAACCTATCCACTATATCCAGTATATAAAAATCCAGAGATACAGCAGGTAATAACCAAGGTGGAGTTATTGATAGCGAAATCGTAGGGATATAACCTCTTTGACTCAATTCCATTATCCTAGCTTTCTTTTCCCCTTCCCAAGCAAAACACCTCCGTTTCGATTTTTCTTTCCCCAACACGGGTATAGTACCTTTACTGTTGGAGGACGTTCTTCTGTATGACCTTGAGGATTTACCCAATAGCTCATCATTAACTGTTTCCATCTGTTTAGTAATGGCATTTCACCCATCTCTACCTGGAGAGCAGATACAGGAGTGGTTTTAATGGCACCACAACATATTCTTAGTACCCGACCCTGAGTCACATCTAATTTTTTCAGTAAAGTTTTTGCTGCTGAGGCTGAGCCATAAACTATGCTTCCATAGTCCAATACTGACCTAATCAGTGCTATATAGATATTTCTCATGGCATCTCTATTTGCTCCCCATTCTGACCCTTTCAGACTTCTCATCACATTTATAATCTTTTTACATTTAGTCTCTATCCTGTGAATATGTTCCCTCCATGTAATCTTTGCATCAAACCACACACCTAAATATTTAAATACTTTAACCTGCTCAATCTTTTGTCCATACATCTTTGTCTGTGCAACAATATTTATTTTCTTAGTAAATATTATTGTCTTATTATTGTTTTCTCTACTGAAAACCTGAATCCCCATGCAAATGACCATTTTTCTACCACCTCAATCGCTTCTTGTATCTTTTCTGTAATGTGCATTATGTTTCTTCCCCTTTTCCACAATGCGCCATCATCAGCAAACAATGAGTCGCTTACATAAATTTAACTCTCGGCGTGATATGCAGCTGGCTGAATCAAAAAAATGTGCCCGTGTTAACTTGTGACCTGTGTTTACTGTTATGAAAACGAATATTGTAGTGAAAGTTTATTACATGTTATGGTTTGTGATGTTAAAGTACATTTCATGGAGTCACAGACAATTGTAAATGTGAGGCTACTGTGGTTTAATTAGAAAACGCTATTGTTAAACTATATTTACTATAGTAAAAACATGATACATTTTCTTAATAGACACGTTTATGTCTCATTTGATTAATATAAAACTTGACATTATTTCAGGTTGTTTTTGCCATTTTTCTACTATAAATACTTTGGAAACATTAGACTTGATTTCTTGATTGTAGCAAATGAAATGTAACAAATTCTAGTCTGCTTATAAATGTTACTTTGTAAACGTGTTAAATTGTGATTTGGGTTCGATAGCAGTTTTTTTTTTTTTTCTTAAGTAAACAATATATATAATATAGCCTTTTCTATAGACAACAAGCTGCATGTAAATGCTGGGGTAAATGTACCCATTAAGCCCACTTTCAGCTTTAAAGTCAAATAAAAAAGGGAAAAACATATTTTATGCAAATTATGATTTTAACCAATTCAGTGATTTGTTAATTCCCTGACACATTTGGCAATGTTTAGTTAGCCCCAATTGTGTAAAAAAATCACTAAATTCACTTTTTTTAAAGATAGGCTTAATTGTATACAGTGCCACAAAACGCATGCAAGCACAACTTCTCTTGAATGAAGAAGAAAGAAAAAAAAGAATTTCTTAAGGTGGGCACAATGAAAATTACTATGATCCTTAGTCCACAATATATTTAAGCTTCATGCATGTCTTTGTAAAGATATCTTATAATTTTTTTAAGGAAAACATTGTCTTTTTTTCACCATTACTCACTGTGGTACCAATTAGAGGATGGATACCCGAGCCGAGCCCGACGGTACCCGACGGAACCCGACGGGCCGGGCCGGGTTCGGACAGATATTTAGAAAGGATGCTCGGGTTCGGGTCGGGCTCGGTTTCATCAGCGCGATAGTGCGCCTGTGTTATAACAGCGCTTTTTGCCCCGTGTGCACTGATGCGCTCATCTGTTGACATTTCCGAACGCCTTCCTACAGTTGCTTAATAAAAGCAGGCTTTCCACACAAAAAACTGCACGTGTCATTAGTATGAGAAAAAAAAAAAAGATTTTAACTGTGTCGGGCTGGGATCGGGCTCGGACATAAATATCTTAATGCCTGTCGGGTTCGGGTCGGGCTCGGTTACTGCTTTGTCGGACACGGGCCGGGCTCGGACAGAAAAATGCGGCCCGATCCGCACTCTAGTACCAATTAGGCCCATGGTATGTTTTTTTCTTTTTTTATGAGTAATCCCTCTAATTACAAACTTTTCGGAGTGTGCTTTTACCTTACTAACCTTTTACCTTGCCTTATGTACTACTTTAATTTACAAATATATTTAAATATTTAGGCCTGCAAATAACACATTGTGTAGCACCTTTATATATTGGGTGTCTGCTAATATTTGATTGCAAAAATGAAATAGCTGAAAAGCTTGACACAGGATTTTAACCTATATGTAATAGACTGCACATAGTATTATAGCAGATGCAATCACAGCGAGCTATTCAACCACACTGGTATATGTACTAGCCCCTTTTTACACTTTGGCATAAGGTAGCTTCAGTCTATGATTCTTTGAATTTGCCTGTGTTGACTTCTGTGTTAACTTGTGACCCTGTGTTGCCTGTGTGAACTTGTTTGCTAGCCAAAATCTAATTTTACTGTTGCAATAAATTGACGTTATTTCCGATTTAAAAGCTGCTTACAAATATTACTTGTCACTAGAAAATCTCATTCGATTATAAAAAATCATGTCTATTTAAGTCACTTTTTAAGTATTTATAAGAGAAAAATGTCAAAACCAACGTGTAAATAACGTCATTTTTTATATATTTATCAAACGAGACATTAGCTAGTCTCTGAAGAAAATGTACCATGTTTTTACTATAGTAAATAGTTAAACGATAGTGTTTGTTAATTAGCCACAGTAGCCTCGAATTTACAATTGTCTGGGACTCCATGAAATGTACTTTAACATCACAACCACAAACCGTAATATACTTTCACTACAATATTCATTTACATAACAGTAAACACAGGTCACAAGTTAACACGGGCACATTGGGCCTGTCCACATGGACACGCGTTTCGCTGTATACGTGTAATTTTTTTATCGTTAGCTGCACATCACGCCGAGAGTAAAATTCTAACCAGTTAAACCGTAACACCGTTCCTGATCAGCGGCTGTTTACCACAAACACACCATTTATCCGTTATTTTAATTTCAAATAACGTGCTTTTTCAGCATTGGGATACTCTTTTATCACAGAACACTAATACAATAATACTACTAGACATATTCACGTTTAAACTTAACGTATTATAAACGACGTAGGCTATTATTTAATGCATTTGACTTCTAGATTTGTATATTAAGTTGCAACACATTTAAACACAGCATAGGTAGGCTATATGATATCTTCCTTATCATATTGAAATTAGGCTATCACAAATATTTTAAATTAAAACTTACGACAGACAGAAACAGTCGGCTCTCTGTGCTTTTCTTTCGTGTTGTGTGCCGATTTCCGACTCCCCTACAGTGTTGCCAGATCTCGCGAGATAAATAAGCAACCAGGCCTGTGAAAACAAGCCCAAAACAAGCGACTTTTTCTACGGAGCCCCCCCTAGGTTCAGGGAAGAGAAAAATAAATAAACTGTGTGCAGTTTTACGATCCGTGGGGACGGATTTTTAAACTGTGGATACAGATTGTCAATACAGTAGTTTATTTATTTTTCTCCCCCCTGACCTTCAGGACAATGACCACAAGAGGGAGTTAAACCACCTTTAACATTATTTAACATTAGAAAACTTCATTAGAAAACATTTGACATTGCACGTATTTCACACTTACATACTCTGCACAGTGCTTTTGAGTTGAATCCATTCTTTTACTCCTTTCTCTTTCTCCCAGTCTTTGTTATATCTCTTGGGGTATTTCGCTCACTTTGTCCCGGGCATTTGTTCCTCCAAAAAAACTATCATATAATCCAGTCAGTCACCATCAGTCGACTCGCAACTCGCGCGCATTAATTTAAACGTCTGACGTTTTCCTAACCAGAAAAAAAAAAACAGATTGCACTGCCCTGCCTATGATTGGCTAGTACTCGTTGCCATCTGGGTCAGAGCCAATTAGAAGCAGGATGTGGGTGGGAAAAAACTGCTGTCTCCTTTCGTGTATGGGGAAAGGGGAGGGAGAGACAGTGGGAACAGTAGACAAACTCCTACGTTTTAATCGTTTATATCTGTCTATGGTTTAAATAACATATAGAAAATATCTGCTTGACAACTTATTATGGAGCTGGGATCAAGCCCAAATAAGCAACTACACTTTAGAAACAAGCCCAAAAAAAACGCGACCCGCGACTATCAATATTTGTAAGCGACTTTACAAAAAAACAAGCCCAAAGTCGCTTAAAATAAGCGGACTTGGCAACACTGCTCCCCTATTGTGCACGCACGTGACGTCATAAGATTGCGCCAGTTGCAAAAACATAAAAGGTAATGCATTGCCGTTTTTGTATTTCTATTTATTTGAACTGTCAATCTGAATTGAAATTAGTCTGTGCAATCAGTGAGTTTCGTTTTTAGAGCTATCCAAAATCACAGACAAAATTTGCCATATATAGAAATTTGGATGGCTTTTTTTTAATAGGACATCAAACAGCTCTGACATGAATTTACGGATAAAATTGTTATTTGCAAGTTTATGAAATGCGTTGGTTTTATTTTTCATCAGACAGTTATTTTATATTATTTGGAAATTCTACATTTAATTTTCCTCAACAGTTGAGGTCATTTTCATATTATCAGACTGTTTAAACATTTGTATTTTTTAAAATGTATTTATTTTCATTCTTTATCATTTCATTCTCTTATTCATTATTGACTGAGAAACTCGCTCAATAAATGAAAGCCAAAGATCGCTTTTCCTCTGATCTAGGGTTTTTACACGCAATTACCGTAACATCTAGTATATGCGCGCAACACAAAATAACGTGGCGGCTAAAATGACCTTGATTTTTAAAGTTGAGGCTGGCCTGACCGCAGTGAATTACGAGGGGGGTTAACAATTTGGCAAGGGTCGAAAGTGGGCAAAACACCTGGTTTAGACCGTCGTAAGAAGATTTTACCATAGCCTACCAATGTGCGGGTTGTTGCATGTTTGCTTGATATCTCGCTTATCGACTCTTTTCTGTAAAAAAATATAAAATATTTTTTTATAAAAAAAATTTTTTTTTATAAAAATATAAAATATTTTTTTACAGTCTATGGTAAAATCGTGTCTTTGGACATTCGCACAGCGATCGTCACTCACGTAAACGAGTATCTGTGCCTCTGGTTTAGAGAGAGGAAAACATTGGCTGGCTACTATGTTGCATTGTAAATCAATAGGCCGCATAACTCACCCTTTGAAATCATGGACACCAGAGCTCGGTTTCCAGCTGCCTCCCGGATTATTAGTCCAGATTATTTCCAACATGATGTTTGCTTCACATTTGCTGTAATTGCTGTCATATTAATAACTCTGCATACCTGACTAATTTATCCATTGCTTTTAAGAGAATGCGTCAAAATCGACCAGGCACCTATTTCTGGCTTTAAAGCAGCCACATTCTTAATCTTTGCTTTTCTTGCCCTTTCATCTCCTTCAATAACAACTTCTTTTCCTCTGCATAATTTCCAACAGTGTTCTCTTTGATCGCTCATTTTTTCCGTTCCGTCCGTCCGTCCGTCTGTTTTTGATTATGGAAGCCTCGCCCAGGTTTGCGGTTTGCACACTGACACTCCTCCCACGCAGAGCCATACAGAGAGAGAGTTGCGACAACTCCGTTCTTCTTCTTCTTCTGTTCATTTGTTGGCGGGTTGCAATCCAACTGAAAAGGTGCATACCGCCACCTACTGTACTGGAGTGTGAAGATAAATGGAACTCTAAGAGGCCTTAAGAGGATCTTATATCCTGTTCCTAAGGCCGCTGTTATTAATGAATTTCATTATAGCTGAAATTGTTCTAGGTAATTCTTTACCCACCTTTAAAATATTACATACTGAATATTCCTTGATTCCCAGATTTTGCATATCTTTTACAAGTTCATTTCTTTCTTGATTATATTTTTTACATCTAATAAATACATGTTCAACTGTTTCAATTTCCTGACACTCATTGCATATTCCTGTGTTATGTTTACCAATAATATGAAGAGTTGCATTAAGTTTAGTGACAACTCCGTTGAAGCCAATGGACCATTTTTTACAGCAATGGCGGATCGTGGGAGTAACCCCAGAGTGCACTCTGGACGATGGGGCGGGGCGACACTTTTGGGCGGAGCGACACGTGTCGCCCCGCCCCTATTTTTCTGTTCCCGCCTTTGCCATTTTCCTCCGACCCCCCAGGGGGCAGTTTGTGATGAACGGCACGGCAGCAGCAACAGTATGCAGTAACGAACGAACGATACTCCACGTTGATTGCGATTCCAACAGGTGAGGAAAAATGGTTGTGTAGATTTATATAAATATATTTAAAAATGTAACATGATGTTCGAGACTCAAATCTGGAATAATTGCTTAAGCATATCCCAGTGTCTTTCAGATGATATAATTAAACTGTTCTTTGTTTTTTTCCTTCTTAGAATTTGTGAGATTCTTATCTTTTTTAACAAACATGGGGCACCACACCGTCGTAACCAGAGCAAAACATGAAGTTTATATGAAGTCCACTCTTAAACTGTGCCCATTTTGTCACTATACGAGCAGTATTTCGCACATGGTACATGTCCATGTTCGTAGACATTTTGAGACCGCAGTGAGATACAAAGGTTTGGTTTTCCAAATTGATGATTTGTATTAAATAATTACTATAACCATATTAAATTAAGTTCGCTTGGTAATGTGCTTAGTTAATTCATTTTCAGATTTCTTCATTGTCAAATGCAGCAACCAGTGCAGAGAAAAGGCACATTTTCACTGCTGCTTTTGTGAGAACACCGTTATTAATAGGTCACAATTAATGACCCACATATTAAGCCACCATGAGCCTTGTGTTGAACCAGGAGTTACTTCAGACATGCATATTGAGAATGTCATATATAAAGACACAGGTAATTGAATCTTGAAGAACTTGTTCTGTTATACAAAAGCAATATGTTTCATTTTCTTAAAGCAATGTTGTTGTTGTTGTTGTTGTGTGTTTTTTTTTTTTTTTTTTTTTTTTTTTTGTCTTTTGAGATTGAGAGCAATAAATTACTGAATTGCTAAAGTATGAATAAATTAATTTCTCAATATTTTTTATGAATAATTGTTGATTTTGTAGTGGGTCTGAACATACAGCACGAGTGCAGCTCAGTAGCACAAAGGTTTGGAGCTGAATCCTGCATTAGAGAGAGCCCTGCATTGAAAGTGGAGAGGTTTTGTGATACAGCAAAAAGACAAGATCCCACATCGTCAACTTCCGCTTCTTCAAACAGAGGTCAGACTTCTTGACAAAAACAAAATGTCACATATTTATTTGGCATAATCCTCTCCATGTTGAGTGATCTGTTGTATCTGGTAATATCTCTATTGCTTTATAAGAATCTCTTCCAAACATGAAGACCAAAAACCTAATGGATAATAGGAGCAAGCACTTCAGTGTTCTACAGGTAACCGACTTGTAAACTTGTACTACTCAGGGTTGCACTGGTATGAGATTTTCACAGTACAAAAACAGTTTCAGAAATTATCGTGGTTTAATGGTATCTGGTCCTGCTCAGTAAAATGTGAGAGTCATTTTTAAATATCTAATATTGTTAAAAATCATTTGTCATTGGATCATGTTTTACTCCTACTCCAATAACAATAAATATTATTACATATACTTAAGTAATTATTTCTATAAGTACTTTTACTTGCATGCCGCTTTTGGATATTCTGCCCACCTCTTTTTGCTATATTTTTGACTAGAAACAAAGTTCATCACAGTTTACGGATGGAAGGGATTCAGTAAATGGCGTTAAGTTGGGCATCTACTGAAAATAGCATGGGCTAAAACCTTGATACGGTTGTGAAGCAGTTAAGAAAATTTACAGATGAGAACACTGAATTACAGTTTGATTGCAATGGAAAGATAATTTTGGGTAATGTATTATCACTGTGTGTATGCTTGTTTATATATATATGTATGTGTGTGTGTGTGTATATAAGTGTGTATATGTAAATGTGTATGTATATGCTTGTGTGTTTTAGGTGCAACCATGAATCCTCAGTCCTCCAACACTGGTGATCCTGCAGCATGCAGTCAAATCAGGTATGAAGGTGCAGTTGTGGTAAAAAGTTAAGACATCTTTGATTGAGATGAAGTGATAATTCATGTTGTTTTTCATTTTTTTTAAGGCACCATTTGAAGAGCACACATCACAGTGTGACAAGCCACAAGCCCTTCTAGGCAGTGGAGGACATGCTTCGGGATAAAGCAGTTTGGGGCCAACGATTACCGGAACATCTTCAGAAAATGGTACTCATTAGTTTGTGGCCATGCTAAAATTCTTAAAACATGATCTTAGTTCATGCTTTTTCATTTCATTTGTTCAGGTTGTAAGTGTATTGGACCCTAATAGTGACCCAAAGGAACGTATTGTTTCTGTGGGGTCCACTGTGCTGCTGCGTTCCGATTTTTTGTCCTTAGGATTGTCAGGAGTTGAAGCAACGGTAAAATAATTTTTTATTTGTAAAATGAGATGGAAAAAATCAAATGAACTGATTTTATTTATTTATTTATTTTTTTAATTATAGATTTTGAACTGTTGCCTACGAATCATCGAGCACATCGCTTTCCGCAGGGTAAGGTATCAGTCTCGAAGATTTTATTGAAAACCGGATACATTTGTATGCATCTGATAATTGTTTCTTCATTACAGGATATCAGTGTGTATGTTGCTAATTCCTACGTCGTAGCAACCTGGCTTCCACCACTCTCTTGTTTCCCAGAGTTGTCCCTTCCGGTGAGTTTGGTGAAAGATTTTACTATAGCTGAATATAAAGAACATTATAGTTCCTAGGCTCTGATATGTTTCTACATAAATTTTAGGCTAATGTCAGCCAAACAGACCTTGTGGTTCTGCCAGCTTGGGTACCTGGCCACTGGCTGCTGTGTGTAAGTATTAGAATTTATATGAGAACTAAGTTAACAGTAAGTTGTATTTTAATCAATATCCAATAATCTAAAGGATAATCTAATGTGTACTAAGCAATGTGCTGTTGAATTTACTTCATTTTGAATTTACTTGAATTACCATTCATTACATAAAAAACATTACAGAGATGTTTGTGTACAGCATTGCTTGTGCATTTTACAGATTATGAAACCAAAGACCAGAGAAATGTATTTTCTCGATTCTATGCAACAAGCAGCATTTGGACCATACATTGATTTTTATTTATTTATTATTATTATTTTTTTTTTTACAGGAGCATTGCAAAACTCATTGACACCCGAGAGTGGACAGAGAAAACTGCGATTACATTTGAAGTAAAACATTTCATTTAAATACAAACAAAAGTCTATTTCATTACACAAAGTATAATGTGTACTGATGTGATGGAAATCTGTGAATGTAAATGTATGTACTTGTTTTAATCCAAACCACAGGGAATACCTAAGCAGGCAGGTGGGAACAACTGCGGGATCTACATACTGATGGTAGTTTCAATTTTAATTGTTATTGTAGTTAATTATTGTAAGTTATACCCTGCTCATTTTTTTGCACTTTGTGAATTGTAACAGTACACTCTATACATGGCTTTGGGGCTCCGATTTGATTTCACAGAGGTATGTCATTACCTCATTACATCCTTCAAGTTAAATAAACAGACATCCATAATTATTGTGTATATTATTATTATTATTATTATTATTATTATTATTTAAAAAAAAAAATCAGGATGACATGCCCCTGATCAGGAGGTGGTGGTGTGCTCTTATCCTTGATAACTTCACTCCGCAAATGTATGTAGCTGTTTGCATGTTTCCTACATTAAACATTACTATATGTGTACTAGATCTACCAATGTACCTACCTACCTCTTGTCATTTGTTCTTTTAGCGCTCAACCATACAAAAGGCGATGTCTTCCAGGAGATTCAGACAAAGCAGGTAATTTATTGTGCACATACATTCATTAAGAACTAATAATTTTATAATTGTTACAGCTACAAAGTTTTTCAGATATGAAATTTGATAGATTATGTACTATATTGGTCGTCCAATAGCCATGTTTCCACTGCCACTTCTGGGGCTTGATCGTGCCTCATTGGGGCTTCCTCTGGGTCGACGGCCAAGGGTTTCTGGTTCAGTGAATACCTTGGTACAAAGCGGGGCCAACTAGGGCTTGAGTGGTCAAATGCAAAGATGGAGTTTATCTGAGCCTGGATAGAGAGTCAGCGCCATGAATCATTTTATATAAATATATATATATATATCTCAGTTAACATCAGCATTAAAGACATTTAAAAACATTTTAGCTCAACTCACTTTCAGACAGCAGTGTGCCCTTAAAGCACACTTTTGCTAAGCCCACACTGATGCGAGCTCCGCAGCAGACTTTTCCCGACAGTCAAAGCAGCATTGCGTTGCGAAAGTGCGGAGGAAGGAAGACATAGGAAGACCACTACTGCTAAGGGTACCATTTGGGACAGGGCCATTATCAGTGCAGACATTTACATTCGTTGACTAAAAATATATAGATGTTACTGAATGTCACTAATGCAATCCTGACACAAAATAATTAGGATCAATGTATCACTTATTGTAAAACATCAATGCTTGGTTTAAAAAAAAAATGCAAACAATCGGCCCTATGTTTGTTTTGGTATCTTGCTAGTTTCTAGTTTCGGCTAATGTGTGTTGGAGCTTTAAATGGATATTTATTTTAATATTATCGTTATAAGACAATATTAATCTATTTATTTCTTATTTTATTCAGAGCATGCCGTTATGACAACAATTTATCAGGTTTGTCTGAACCAGGGTTTATATTTTTGTCAACATTTATATCCAAAGAATAAATAAAACTGTTTTTTTTTTTTTTTTTTTTTTTAACAGCTTCCCTATGAAATAATTTCTGAGATCCTGAAGGAAGTTGTTTTAGTAACTGGTGATGCTGCATATTTGAACCTTTCACTGGTGTGCAGTTGGTTTAGGGATGTGGTCACAAATGAAAGTTTTCGGAAAGCAGCACACTTTGCCTGGCTAGACAGTAAGATGTTTTTTCCTGTTGAATGCACATTTCTTGGATTGAAATTTGTGGTATGTGACATTTATACTTGAATCTCCACACTTATATCTTTTCTATAATTTGTCTTTACATTTTAAGGTGTGGTCAACTGGAAGATGTTCTCTCAGGACTACTGTGAAGAATTCAGACAGATGTACAGCATCAGGGAATGCTCGGAATGCTTGGACCTTTTCAAGTCCTATCCACCAGGGTATAGGGGAAGAGGAAGACGAGGGGAATTGCTGGGCTTTTACTCCGAAGATCGTTGTACAGGATTTTGCTCGCAGGACTGTTTTTTTGCTCCAGGACATGAATTTCCGTTAAACTCATAAAACTTGAATGGGAATTGAGAGAATTGAGAGATGACCTGGTTTTGATGTAGTAATTGATGCAAGTTAAACTTTAAAATGTATAGTGTTCTAATGAAAAGCTGTGGCAAATGTGTATGACAAAAAAAACATAGGCTTCATTCATTGTGCATATAAGGTACCTTGGTTCTTTAAGGTTTGCATAAAATACGTTCTGCTGTAATTACATTTGATAATGTAATGTTATTTGCTATAACAGGCATGAAGTTTAACTAATAAGCAGTTTGGAGTTTATGTAATAAAGAAAAAGTGATAGTCTTCGTTTTGTTCTTAAGAGCATTTATATATGCTCCCTTATAAGTTTTTTATAGTAAAACCATGGTTAATTTGTGATTACCATGGCTTTTTGGAGCAATAATCTGTATGATAAGTTAAGTTTAACAGCCGTATATGTAGTAAAAAAATATATGTATTTAATATATATAGTAATCATTTTCGTAGGGGCTAACGGAAACTCACGGTTACAGTGAGACTGGTGACATGTCCGCTATAGTTTGCTCTCTGTGTGTGTGTGTGTGTGTGTGTGTGTGTGTGTGTGTGTGATTTTAAGGTATATTGCGTACCATACTTATACTACTGTGTCATTAACTTACAAAAAACAGTGAGTAACGAACCATCTACTACAGCTGTTGAGGGAGTGATTGTGAATTAGACCAGTGGTTCCCAAACTTTTTCTGCCGGGCCCCCCTTTTGCAGAATAACAAAAATTCAAGCCCCCCAAGCCCCCCCCCCCCCCAATTTGCAAATAAACATAAACGCAACTTCTGAAGGATTTATTTGAAACGTTATAATTAAAATTCAGTGTGTGCCATCTTACAAATAAAAAAGCAAAAAAAAAAAAAAACAAGGAACTAGTCACTTTTACAGTAGAAACATTAAAAAACATTTACAATTTTTTTTTTATATGTAACAGCATTCTTTTTTTTTTTTTTTTACAGATTTTCTCAAACTGGCCTATGCCCAAAAATGAACATTTATGAACTGCAGGGTTTAGACTTATTTACTAGTCTCACAGTCTTTTCAGTGACTGGGGTGAGCTTGCTTTGTGCTGCAGATCCTCTCAAATCGGGGATGCAGCTGTGAGACTGCCACTCTTAGCTCATTTTCAATGTCCAGCTTTGATCTGTATTTTGTCTTGATTGAGGCAACTGCTGAAAACCCTATCTCACATAGGTAGGATGTGGCAAAAGGAAGGAGTATTGCCAGGGCTCTCCTGCCTAGCACTGGGTAGTCTTTTTCCACTCCAATCCAAAATGCAGCCAGTGCCTTGGACTTAAACTGAAGCCTCGTTGTTGAATCAGAGGTGACATCAATGAACTGTTCCTGCTCTACTGTGCTGAAGTCAGAGGGTGGTATTGTATTGCACTGAAGGGGTCTCGAATCCAATCATATGTTGCAGGATCTTGCACAGGGAAATACCTCTGGAAATGTTTTTGTAGGGCAGAGATATGAGTTGTCATGCATGGGATCACTGTGTTTTGAAGTTTGTTCACCTCAATGAATGATTTCAAGTTCTCAAATGAGTCTATATTCCCTTCTTTCACTTTCTGCTCCCACATCTCCAGTTTTCTTGTGAAGGATGTGATTTTATCTGCCAGCTGGGGAAGGTGTGTGTTGGTGCCCTGCATCTGCAAATTTAGTTCATTTAGTTTCTGAAACATGTCGCTTAGGTATGCCAGTTTCATGAGGAAGTTGTTATTGTTGAACTTATTGGCAAGTCCATTTCCCTCTTCTTCCAAGAAGATTCTGATCTCATCCCGCAATTCAAACACCCTGGATAAAACTTTGCCACGCGACAGCCAACGGGACTCACTGTGGAACAAAACTGCTGTGTGATCAGATCCCATTTCCTCACACAGTGCGCAAAAAATCCGCGCTTTGACCGGTCTTGTTTTGAT
>NC_133377.1:43236106-43262501 GCF_049309525.1 Garra rufa
GAGATTAGAAAGAGATAAACGGCCGACACTATCTGCCGCGCCGCCCGGCAGTATTCAGCGCGCACTGCTCAATTTGTGACGCTCTGATCAGTATTCCGCTCTATGAATGTGCGTTCCGTTGAGTTGCTCACTGCCCATATGAATGCTCCACTCGTGTACCGCTTATGCTCAACGGAAAAGCAAAGTCCACGCAAATAAATTTTCTCCGGTAAGACGTCTGTTTAGCCATGGCCTATATATAACCTTTCATCAGAACGTACTAAGTCAGTGGATGCGCGATCTATCGCCAGATTCACACAAACTGTGTGAACCCGTGCGCTTTCATTTTTGACTATCCTGTCTATCCTGTTCTCTAAAAGATTATATATATATATATATATATATATATATATATATATATATATATATATATATATATATATAATATAATATAATATTATATATATAAGATGTTGCGTGGTATTTGTACGCATCCTCTCTCCATTTAAGTTAATGGGAAGGATTGGCGTTTAATATGCACGCAAAATTGGACTTTGGCATATGTATTACACGCTATTGCAAAGTCGTGATATTTATACGCAAAATGATGACAAAGCAGTTTCAGTTTCGGCCAAAATCCCTAGATTTTTATGTAAAAAGAAACGTTTTAAGGGTGATACAAGACCCCACTGTAAAATGATCTTCCTTATTATACGGCTACTTGCCACATATGTAAATAACTTAACACAAAATATGAATTTCATCATATTTTATTACCTCAAGACGACTCGCAGTACCCGCTGCAGCTGTCTGTTATCAGTTGTAGCGGTTTTGTCGTAAAATAACTGACCACTAGATGGTGCAATTGATATCAGAAATGAGAATTGCCGTTAGCCGAGTAAAATTATCAATGAACGACCTATAGTAGTTCTGCTCTAAGCATGGATAAATTTTTGAAAAGACATCAAGAGCCAGATAAACGTAAAGTGGATGATGAATCTACTTCAAAGATCGCAACTACAACAAAGCGAAGAAAATATGATGAGGCATATCTCGCTCTCGGATTTACCAGTACAACGGTGGGTGATGAAGAGAGACCACAGTGTGTTGTGTGCCTCAAAATATTAGCATCTGACAGTATGAAGCCGAACAAGTTAAAACGGCACTTAGAAAAGCCACAGCCATATCACCCTGCAGCCCAAGATCGGTTGCTCACTGAAGCTAAGCAGGGCTGAGCCTGGTCAGTACCTGGATGGGAGACCTCCTGGGAAAACTAGGTTGCTGTTGGAAGAGGTGTTAGTGAGGCCAGCAGGGGGTGCTCACCCTGTGGTCTATGTGGGTCTTAATGCCCCAGTATAGTGATGGGGACACTATACTGTAAAAAGCACCGTCCTTCGGATGAGACGTTAAACCGAGGTCCTGACTCTCTGTGGTCACAAAAAATCCCATGGCACTTCTCGTAAAGAGTAGGGGTGTAACCCCGGTGTCCTGGCCAAAACTCCCTCCACTGGCCCTAGTCAATCATGGCCTCCTAATAATCCCCTTCCATTAAATTGGCTATATCACTCTCTCCTCTCCACCTGTAGCTGGTGTGTGGTGAGCGCACCGGCGCCGTTGTACTGTGGCTGCCGACGCATCATCCAAGTGGATGCTGCACACTGGTGATGGTTGAGGAGAGATCCCCCCCATATGATTGTAAAGCGCTTTGGGTGTACGGAAATACACATGAAAGCGCTATACAAATTCATCATTCATTCATTCATTCATAGAAACGTCGCATCAGGAACACAAAAATAAGCCAGTTGATTTTTTCAGAAGAAAACTGCTCAACTGTCGTGCCCAACAGAGTCGCTTTACTAAAGCAGCATCCGTGCCTTCAAATGCCCAACGGCTTGAATTTTTGTTATTCTGCAAAAGGGGGGCCCGGCAGAAAAAGTTTGGGAACCACTGGCCTAAGGTTTGATATTCCAATTTTGCGCATAAGTTTAATTTGAAACTTTGGATGGAAAAATAGGACACTATTGTGCAACATGTCACTATATAATTGTTGCAGCAGTTACACTGCTGCTGTCAGTCAGAGCATAATCTATTCTAGACTGCATAATGCAGCCGTTACCCTGGAAACCCTGTAAACAAAACAGCTTTCAGTTTCTGAGTATTTGCCATGGTGTTCATTACAGTGCCAAATACGTAAATATTTAGACCTAATAGGCTATACACATAACATTAAACTGTGAAACTGTGCCAATGAAAAATTCTTCTGAATATTCATTAATCTTAGGCAATTCCAATATTTAATAAATTGTTAGAAAAAAAAATTGCAACTTGTAATTTAATGAACTAACATGATCTAAGAGTTTTTTTTTTTTTTTTTCTTTACCAAATGTAGCTATTGCTCATTGTGAATATTAATGCATTAATTCAGAGATCTTCCTGTAAAGAATATAGACTAAAGATCTTGATAAGGCTGTCATTGTCAATTGTTTTGGTAATCGAGTAATCTGTCAAATATTAACGATTAATCGAGTAATCATATATATATATATATATATATATATATATATATATATATATATATATATATATATATAAATAAATAAATATATTTATTTATTTATTTTTTGTAATAATAAAATAGACCTAAGTTAACAATAGCCTTTAAAATGAATTAAAGGGATAGTTCACCCAAAAATGAAAATGTGATGTTTATCTGTTTACCCCCAGGGCATCCAAGATGTAGGTGACTTTGTTTCTTCAGCAGGACGCAAACAAAGATTTTTAACGAAAACCGGTGCAGTCTGTTAGTCATATAATGTGAGTGGATGGGCACCAGACCTTTAAAAGTAAACAAACACAAACATGCACAGACAAATCCAAATTACACCCTGCGACTCGTGACTAGAGATGTTCCGATACCCTTTTTTCCTTCCCGATTCCGATACCTGGGCTCGGGGTATCGGCCGATACCGAGTACTAATCCGATACCTGGGTGTGTAATTGTATATACAGCTGTAGATAATACTAATCAATTTTTTATGGTGTATTTCAGACTTATTCCTTAATAAAACAAACATACAGTGAACTAGACTATTTTTATTATATGACATACATGTGACAGTAATAATTTTTTTGTATAGTTAGTATTACTAATCTGGTTTTCTGACGTAGCTACATCAGCCCTGTTTATAACAGAGTTTTTTGGGCAGAATTTGAAAGATTCTCACTAGATCTCGCAGCAACCTTATTCATTGTGCGGCATTTTCAAACTCTTCTCACTGGATCTCGCTTCAGTAACAGTGTTGCAAAATCAACGTTGGCTCCCGAATAAAGCTGTTCGGGGTTTGTGCAAGTTTGTTTGCATTGCAGTCCAAGCTGATAAACGGTCAGCGCTGAGCAGCTCAAACGTGTCGTGTTAGTTTCACTTTCGTTTTGCGTGCCATTTTATGTTTCTCATCTGAGACAGAAATGGCAGTGCTTATGAGTTGAACAACGCAGTGGTCACGCCAGTGTAACCGCTCACGAAAATTAGTAAAAAAAATTGGTCACAGTCTAGAGCCCTTTAATTTTGCTGCAAGTGTCCCGCGCGCTTCACTACAAGGAGTAAACAAACCACGCACCTGTACAATTCAGAACCACGCATTAATTCATATTTAAACAGTCGGTTTGCGGCTTAATATTAGTCCATATCACGATTTCATTTAAAGGTTGTATCAGCGATTTCTAGCCTAAAACATAGTGTCAATTTCAGCTGACCTTTCTTCACGATCCGCTCGCTGCCTGCCCCATAAATTGTCTGTGAAAATAACGCGTCTCTCTGGTCAGCCTAGGGTCCGAGATATGCCAAAAAAACAATCGACGCTGTTAACTATTCCACAGATAAACAAACAGTGTTCCAACCAATCAGCGTCAGGGGTTTGGTGTTGTGGACGTCCCTACTGATGCAGGGATGTGAGGGAGGCGGAGCGAAAGTCCATAACACCAAACCCCTGACGCTGATTGGTTGGAACACTTTTTTTGTTTTGCTGTGGAAAGGTTGGTAGTGCCGATTGTTTTTTTGGCATATCTCGAACCCTAGGCTGACCAGAGAGACGCGGTTTTTTCACAGACAATATATGGGGCAGGCAGCGAGCGGATCGTGATGAAAGGTCAGCTGAAATTGACACTTTATGTTTCAGGCTAGAAATCGCTGATACAACCTTTAAGTGTAATGAACTACCTTTGATTAATGCATCATGCCGCTGTTTTACTGGCTGGTTGGTCCAGTCTGAGATACTGCCAAACAGCGGACAAACTGCTAGCACATTTGTAATAACTAGGGGTGTAACGGTACGCTAAAATTGTATTCGATTCGGTACAGTGTCTTGGAGAGCTCGGTTCGGTTCATTTTCGGTACAAAAAAATAAGAACTTAAACTTTATTTTGAAAAGCTGCCAGTACACAACAGAATTCTTGCATAAAATAAATAAAAGCGACACATTTGGGTGATATTTTACATAATTTTTTTAAGGCTCTGAAATGAAGCGGATGCAATAAATGTTGTTATTATTATGCAAATTAGAGTGTTTATGAATGGTTATGGCGATTCATGTTACATTTGCATATTGTATTTTATGAATGAAAGTAAAACTGGCGAGGTGAATCTCTGTCTAGTTTTATTTAATGTTATCACAGGATAGTTAAATATAGGCTGTGTGTGGGGAAAAAAAGTGCGTGAAATAAGACCACAAAATCTGTTAATGTGTTAACAGTCTAAACATATACATTTGGACTATATTTTTTAGATACATACGTTTATATGTATTTAAATTTGAAAGTAAAATAAATAACAATATTTATGTTAAATCATAATCTGCGTGACCCTGCCGTTAATTTGCTTTGATGACGTTCCAGGGCATTCCAAATGATTATTGTCAACGAAGTCCACTTCAACAGATATACCGTACTAAGGGAGTAGGGAGCAGTGAACACTGCGTAGGGACCCTGTCGATCGGAAAGCACCCAAAGAGTATTTGCGCACCTTAACCAAAGTCCTTTTGGTCTTTGCCTTAACTGTGCGTGTGTTACTGTGCGTCACTCAATAGCGTCCGTGCGGAAACTCGCCCAGCAACTTTGTTCCGCTGCGCTTAATATCACGCTAATAATAAATGTACATTTAATGAAAAAATATACCGAAACGGTACGCAAGTGGACCGAACAGGCCGTACCGAAACGGTTCAATACATCCCCTTGAACAGTTACACCCCTAGTAATAACTTATATCTTAAGAAAATGGTATCGGATCGGTTACGTGGGTTCAAGTACTCGCCGATTCCGATGCTAGATTTTTTGTGTGGTATCGGCGGCATTTCCGATACTACTATCAGAATCGGAACAACCCTACTCCTGACGATACATTGATGTCTTAAGACACGAAACGATCGGTTTTTGTGAGAAACTGAACAGCATTTATATCATTTTTTACCTTTAATACACAGCCACGTCCAACCATGCCGATCACGAACTTATCATTCGCCTCGTTTCATGTGTACACGCTCTGGCGTAGTATACGCAAACAAATGTAATCTTTTAGCTTTAAATGGGTTTGAACAATCAGGATAAGCGCAAGTAATTGCCATCTTGAATAGCAACTATATCCACAATCTCTGTGCTCTGTGTAAACAATGAGTGTTCTATTCATGCGACAGATTGCTTCCGGCGTTTGCGTATTCTACGCCAGAGCGCTACACGTGTAACGAGCTTGATGATGAGTTCGTGCTCAGAATAGATTGACATTGCTGTATCTCAAAGGTAAAAAAAAAACTATATAAATACCGTTCAGTTTCTAACAAAAAACGATCGTTTTAAGTCTTAGGACATCAATGTATCGTCACGAGCCGCATGGTTAAATTTGGATTTGTCTGTGCATGTTTTTATTTTTTTTACTTTTAAAGGTCTGGTCCCCATCCACTTCCATTATTTGGCTGACAGAGTGCACTGGTTTGAATTAAAAATCTTTGTTTGTGTTCTGCTGAAGAAACAAAGTCACCTACATCTTGGATGCCCTGGGGGTAAGCAGACAAACATCAAATTTACATTTTTGGGTGAACTATCCCTTTAAGTGCATATACAGGTATGTGCCAAAAAATTTGAATATCAAGGAAAAAGTCAATTTATTTCAATAATTTGTTTCAAAAAGTGAAACTCGTATGTTATATTAGTTCACTACACACAAAGTGAAATATTTCACGCCTTTGTTTACATTTTAATGATTATGGATTAAAGATAAAAAAAATAAAAAAATTGAATATCATGACAAAGGTTAACATTGTAGGCTCCCTGTGTCCCAATCTAGTCAGCTAATTAACACAAAACACCTGCAAAGGTTTCCTCAGCCTTTAAATTGTCTCAGTCTAGTTTAGTAGGCTTCAGAATCGTGGAGAACACTGCTGACTTGGAGCTTGTGCAGAAGACCATCATTGACACCCTCCATAAGGAGGAAAAGTCTCAAAAGGCGACTGCAAAAGAAGCTGGATGCTCACAGAGCGCATGGAAGTATATTAACAGAGTGTTAAGAGGAAGAGAAAAATGTGGCCGGAAAAGATGCACAAGTGACAGGGATGACCGTAGCCTTGAGAGGATTGTCAAGCAAGGGCGGTTCAGAAATCTGAGGGAGCTTCATAAGGAGTGGACTGAGGCTGGAGTCAGTGCATCAAGAAGCACAAGACGTCTGCATGACAGCGGCTACAGCTGGAGGACTCACTCCTGAACCAAAAACAACGTCATAAGCATCTGCGCTGGGCTAAGGAGAAAAAGTTCTGGTCTGTTGCCCAGTGGTCCCAAGTCCTGTTTTCAGATGAAAGCAAATTTTGCATTTCGTTTGGAAATCAAGGTCCCAGAGTCTGAAGGAAGACCGGAGAGGCACAAAAGTCAAGCTGCTTAAAGTCCAGTGTGAAGTTTCCACAGTCAGTGATGGTTTGGGGAGCATTTCATCTGCTGCTGTGGCTCCATTGTCTTTTATCAAGTCCACAGTCAACGCAGCTGTCTACCAGGACATTTTAGAGCACTTCATGCTTCCTGCTGCTGACAAGCTTTTTGGAGATGATGATTTTATTTTCCAGCAGGATTTGGCACCTGCCCGCAAAGCCAAAACTACCAGTACCTGGTTCGAAACTGTGTCAAAGGTTGATCACCTCCATGCCACGCAGCTTTGATGCTGTAAGGAGGTCCAATAAAGTACCGAGGACATAATACAGTACATTAACACACTTTTCAGAAGGCCAACATGCGTTTAAGATCCTTTTTTTATTGGTCACATGAAATATTCAAATCTTTTGAAAAACTGGATTTGGGTTATTTTTGTCTTTAATCCATAATTATCAAAATTGCAATATGTTTGCACTTTGTGTGTAGTGAACTAATATAACATACAAGTTTCACTATTTGAAAAAAATTATTGAATTAAATGGACTTTCCCTCGATGTTCTAATTTTTGGGCACACACCTGTATAATAGCAACAAGGGAATAATAATTCAAATAAAGCGTCAAAAGCAAGTAGTCATATGGTTTTATTGAACCAAAACTGTTTAAATACATGTATTATAAACACGAAAGCTAATGTATATTATGCATTATAACAAATGCCTGCCTGAGGGCGCCAACGGCCTGACGATTTTTTTTTTTTTTTTTTACTTTAATATTTGTTTAATCCTTGTTTAACATTGACTCAAACATTTAAATCCAATATCCACTTAATCTTTAATATTTGGCCATTTCTTTACTACAGAAATGCTGCAGGCACTGGCACAGGTACTTTAGCCTACTTTGTGTAATAACGAAAACATTTATTTCAGTGAAAAAATAAGTCCAAAACTCTCTATTTTAACATTTTGAACAATAGGGCTCTACAATCTTTTGGCTTTTTTTTTTTTTTTTTTTTTTTTTTTTTAGAAATTGTTTAAATTTTTCTGATAATCAAATGAAAGCATAAATATTTATTTATTTTTAATCAAACGGAAAATAAACCCTTTTAATTTTTGGCAAACAAACAGAGGTTTACTGTTGCAGGACAGAAATCCTGCTGTGCCACAACGTGCCATTAATAATATTGCATTACATCACATATTTGCCAATATTTGAACTAAATGCGACCTGTGTGTGTGTGTGTGTGTGTGTGTGTGTGTGTGTGTGTGTGTGTGTGTGTGTGTGTGTGTGTGTGTGTGTGTGTGTGTGTGTGTGTGTGTGATACCTGCGAGTTGTCCGCGCAACACAGCGCTGCACTTTTGCCCGGTTTCATTAAGGGTGGGTGAAAAATCGATTCCCCAATGCATCACAATCCTCTCTTCAATGAGCTTGTGTTTTTCCCCGCATATGGTACGTGTGGGCGCTAGAGATGCGGCAGGCTTCACTGCACAGAATTTGCACTGTGAGTGTGTTTTACTCAGTGTTTTACTTTAGATATGCCATCATTTCTGCCGTTTGTAATGCAGTACTATTAGATGCACAAAACTCGCACACTGACAGACTTTCGCTTGCGCTTTGTGTTTGTTCATCCTAAAAAGCTCGATTGCGGATGCGGTTAAATGCACTTGCATTTTCGAATACTTTAACATGAAACTGATGTACAGTGCACACAGCCAGTTATGTTTTCAGAGCAGGACAAAACATCTGATATATCAAAATAGATCTATATATATCGAAAATAAAATGAACTTGGGTGCTGTTAGGGGAAACACTGGTGCAGTTTCTTCTCCTGGTGTAAGAATCAATTGAATCAATTATAAGAATAATCAATTGAGTTTAGAGTTGCGTTGTGGTCAGTGCTTTTACCTTTTAAATAAGCAGGTGCTTTTTATTTATTAAATCTTGTAACCAAGGTCTTTCTGCACAATGTTCTTCACTTTCTGTGATATTTCAGTACCATATAACCATCCAGTTTTCTTTCTTTTTTATCAGGTACCTGACATTTCTACTTGCCTCGTCAGGTGGGTATGTGCAACAAAGAAAAATGGCTTGAAAAATAGGATTGGTGGCATTTATAAGATTAATAAGTACTACAGTAATATCAATACTGCGTAAGGACTTAACACTGTTTTATCTGTAGGTGCTGCCTCTCTAGCTGTGGTGGGAAATAAGGGTGACAATATTACCCTGCCATGTAACATTAGCAGCAGAGGTGGTTTATCCACTCTTCTGTACTTTGGGCACCGAACTGCTTTCGGTGAAATTCAGCATGACCAATTCAAGGGCCGTGTGAACGAAAGTGGGAGTGGTGACCTCATTCTGCGCGACTTGAAGACCAGTGATGCTGGGAAATATGTTTTACAAGTGTTTGTCAACAGTGGTCAACTATGCAACTACACTTACGATCTCCAAGTTTCTGGTAAAGTCAAAAAGCATATAAATGCCTTCATTTAGTACCGGTGTTTTTTTCATGTTACATTACACCAGATACCACAAGTCACAATTATGTTTTATCATTTATTCTCTTAAGTTAATTTAACTGGAAAGAAAGGTGAAGCAGTCATGTTCGATGATCTGCCGCACAAGGCTGAGAAAGTAGAGCGTCATACAAAAGAAGGCTGGAGAGAGGTGTGGAGGAAAGGGCAGGATGTCCCAATCGATCGGCTGACCGATAAGAATGAAAGCCTGATCATCGTAAACTTCACATCCAGTGACGCTGGATTATACAGAGTGCTAGACTCAGAAGAAAAAATCCTCAACATGGTGATGATCACAGGTGAGAGAAAATTGCTGGATGTTTAGAAATATTAATTATAAAGTGGACAGGTGAGGTTTGTTTATCATGATTTGAACAGCAAATTAATAGTAAGCTGTGTGACTAACCTTTCAACCTTCTTACAGATTCTAGTACTGGCTCAATGGACAAACTGGACCGCACTCATGAGGATGAAACTCATGACACTAAACGCAGTCGTAAGTAAAACGAGACATTGAGAGCTTTACAAAATCTTTAAGCAGTGAGTTTAGAAAAACTAAAAATTGTGCTCTCTTTCCCCTTTCAGATGTTGGTGTTTGGATTGTGGTGGGGCTGGTGGCTCTGGTTGTTCTGATTGCATTTGCATCGCTTCATCGTGAAGCATAAAAGTCGGAAAAGGAAAGAGACACTTATCTTGTAAAAAAAAAAATGCTTTATGTAAGTTATTGGTTTACAAACCATAGATTGTAAAAAATATGGACGTAGTTTCGATTTATTTTAGGTTGAACCTATTTTAGTTAGGTTTAACTTGAGTAATGTGTGGTTACTATTGTTGTTAAATGTGTCTTCTGTAGGGCTGTGCAATTAATCGAAATTTGGTTTCGATTTCTGCTTCAAACGATCATGAAAATGCAGTAATCGAGATGAAACGATTATTGCGCCCCATTCTGCCCTTTTACCAGTGGTGCTCTTTCGCTCCTCCATAAAAGCCAAATTTCAAATTGCAAATCAGCTAAATCATGTAAGCTGGCTTTCATAAAATGGGTCGTGCTTGATTTATAAATGTTTCTTTGATGTTGTGTTTTTAATAGCACGTAACAAAACTTGCGCTGTCCTTTGTTAATGCGCTCAAAGACGGAACACGAACATGAAAGTTATCTTTTAGCTCAAGGTGCGCATCTAAACGGTCAAATACACGCAAAAATATTACAAAATGAGAGGCTTGTTGATTATTCATGTAAACTCTTGTCAGTTATGTCCACTGATCTATATAATGACTGGATTGCCCATTGCGTTCTAAACTGCCGTTAGGCAGTGAAGCCACCGGAAGTGTTCGATCCGCCATCTTACTATTCCCTACCTGCAGAGAGCTCCATTGAGTCACATGTAAATTGCTGACCTAAAATCACCCGATTTGAAGCGTATCTTTCACACAGGATTAGTTTTTAGGATATGTGTATGTAAATTAATTTTACTTAAGATGTTTTCTGGAATGTTTATGGTCTTTTCGGGCTGGATAAGGGGTATATTGAAATCGTTCAGGTGGGTGTGTCAGCTTCGCACTTCCAGAGACGGGTAACTGATCCAACACTAAATATATTTCTTTATGTACCTAATTATGTAGGAAATAATACACAGTACCTTATATCTGGTATTAGTATCTGAAATTGATTTGATTATACAGTAAATAATAAAATACAAGTCTCTGTTACTATATTGCTCATTGTATTGAAATTCAAATCTTTGAAATAAAGCTTATGTCTTTGTAGTCAGTGATATTCTCCGAGTCATGGTGTGTATTTTTAATGTGCCTGATTGAGCAACATCTATTTCAGACTCTTCAGATCAGCAAATTCTGTAATGATTTAACTTACTAACGTTGCCGTTTCCATCTGAGTAAAATGCTGTGTATGTTGAATTTATTATTAATTTAACGAACAAATCATTAACGTTACCTGCTTCAAAATGAATACTGTTAAGTATTGTTGAAACATGCAGTTAGTCTACTGTACGAATATAAACAACAAAACGATAAACCGTGAATAACTGTACGAAGATCGTCCAATGTTTGTTTATCTGATGTACGCGACTGTAATGTAGGCTATGAACGTACATTTTTAATAAGCAGAGGGAATTCCCAACAGTAAAAAAATAACCGTTTACATGCTTAGGACGTTTGCATTGTGAAAATGTATAGTGAGACTTCAGATATAAAAACGTTGACTTGTTATGCGATGTTTTCTCAGTAAAATATTGTAATTTCCTATTTACTCAATAGAATGTATGCGAATACTAGGGAATACTAATGTGGCGGCGCAGTGGCTTCACTTTTATGACGTCATGAGCAATCCAGTTCTCTATTATAGATCAGTGGTTATGTCTTAAATGAACATAAACAGTTGAAAATGAAAATCGGTGCGTAACAGTATAATGGGTCCGTGTGGTTAAAGCGGCAACACATTATATTCCTTTTGGCGTCTCTGTGCCTAATATGAATTAAACGTAAAAATACGTTTACACGAGAAACATCACTCACTGCTGTTGAATGAAGGACGTTTTTAGTTTTAATAAGAAACAAAGAATGTTTAACTATTGGAGTGAAGACAATGTTTTATTTTATATTCAAATTCAATTTCTGTAGTATTGTTAGACTACTTTAGACTTGCATAAAAGTATTCAGTATTTTTAAAGCACTGTTTTTTTTTGTTTGTATCTTTTTCTCGCTGTATTGCTATCTTTAAATTAATCACTATGTAAAGTTTTGGAGCCTGTCATAACAGGGTTTCTGCAGATATGAACAAGTGAAATTTAAGACTTTAAGACCTTTTTAATACCACCTTATATGAAATTTAAAGACCTAAACCTGTAATGGAAATAGATATTATATTACATGCATATATGTAATATTTAATGTGTTTAATGTAAAAAGTAAACAATTTCATGGCTGTCATAAATTAAATTTATTACTATGATATACAGTGAACTTTTCATATCAGCAGATACTATTCCACACAAAATATCCCCATAAAAGTACCACTAGAAATATCTGATGTAAAAAAAAATATTCTGAAGCAATATTTTCATCAGTGCTCTATTAGCTTTTACATCTTAAATCTGCATATTTGATTTACCTTTATAATGGCCTTTTTTTTTTTTTTTTTTACTTTTGAAATGTATGCATTACCTTTGAAATGTATTTTATGAATTTATCAATAAATTCTAAATGGCTGTTAGCAGTGAGATTACACAATTTACACTGCACAATTAAAAGTGAGATTAATGTTTTAAATACATTTATTGATTTATAAATATATAAATTGGAAATGTTGGGTGTGGAGGCATACTTTTAAACACACTAAACTACCAGCAGGTGGCGGTAAGTCACTTCATGAGCGAGTTATTTCAACTGATTCGCGCAAAACACTGAATCGGAGCAAAACGTTGCTAGGAGAATGCTTCTGCTGCGATCCTTGCTTGGAACTATTTTCGTTGGTGAAACAGAACAAAACAGTGAAAATATTTTGTCTAATATGTAAGTAACTACTTGACTAACTACTTGTTTATTGAGCTAAAATGAATGTAACATTTGTAATTGTGAGAATATTCAGCAAAAAGCTCACTTGGTATATTACTGAAATATATCATGTTATAAATAAACTATACATTTAAAATTTTTACCTCAGTGTGTTTCTTTAGAGTGCTAAAGTATGTCACAAATAGACCAGAAATACACTATACATGATCAATTTCTGTTTACGTTGAATGTATTAAAATATGAATCTTTCTTGCCTTTCGATGCTTCGCTAGTTGTTTTTGTGTCACTTCAGTTTTAATCAGGCGGTTTGTTCGGTCGGGCAAGTAAAAAAAAAAAAAGTTAAAAGTTATCTCGAAGGCTGGCGGTCAGCTAGCTCGACCTATATTCATTATTATTATTATTATTGAAAACATTATATACAGAAAAAGGTAGTTTGACCTGTATTCTGCTACTGCGATTCTGAAGACGCAGTAACTTCCACGGAGGGAGGAAAAAAATCTACATTTGTTAGCAACTAGCCTTAGCCAAGGCCTATATTCAGTTTTTTTCAAGCTAAGTATCGCTAAACTTGCAATTTCCCAAGGCTAAAAAGTTAAATCCATTTTACTTCTGCGGTACAATCAGAGAGAGACTCGCGCCAATAACAGAAAGCTGATTGGCTATTGCATGCTGGTCTCATTTGTAGTTTAAATACAGCAAATTTTATTTGGAATAGTGAAATAAAGAACTACAACACCACGGAAACAACAAAAAGAGAATTTAAATGAGCATTAGAGGTAGCGTTACATGGACATCGGAAAAATAAGACCTGTGTAAAATTATTTAAGACCTAGAACAGCGAATTTAAGACTTTTTAAGGCCTAAAATTTAGATTTTAAAATTTTAGACTTTTTAAGACCCCGCGGAAACCCTGCATAATCGTTTAAATAATCGTGATCACAATATTGACCAAAATAATCGTGATTATGATTTTTGCCAAAATCGAGCAGCCCTAGCCTTCTGTGCTATAACTTTTGTTTGATTTTGCAATATTTATTTTCTATGAATAAAAAATATGAAATATATTTTCCCCACTGTGAAAATGTAAATTTCGAAAGCAGAAATAAAGCATCTAATCGCTCACACAATACTTTGATGTCATACACCGATTGGTCCAACCAACACACCTGACGCTTCATCAAGGGCTTTCACCTCTGTTATCAAAGCACTGTCTCCAAGTTAGGTGCACTTATTTAAAACACAGATTTGCTTTAATGAGTGAAAAAATATTCAAGAAACACGAAGCAATTGTTACATTACTCTGTTCACACAAAATGTTTTGGTCAAGAGCAAATACCAAGGGGTTCACCACAAGGTGCAAACAAGGCCTGCCAAAGCTTCACAAAAAGGAGGAAACCCAATCTCTAGTGATGTCCATGAATTTCAGACTTAAGGCAGTCCTCGTCTGTGCAGTAAAAGGTACAACTGTTTGCCCACGTTTATGTGAAGAAAAAAGTGTTTAATATAAAAGGTTACTTAGTTAATTTTTATTTGGCAAGTTTTTGCATGCACTATTTTTAAGTGAAATTTAGGTATAGAATTATTTAACATCTGCTTAACTAAGTAAAATTAGCTAAGGGAATAAGTAAGTTCAACGTATGTGTAAGTCCCCCTAACAATTTTAAGTACAATTCACTCAGCCACGGTTTGGAAACTTTACTCAAACATTATAACACTGAAAATTAAGCCATTAAGGTATGTGGATTGCTTACAAACATGTACATAAGCAAGTAGACATCTCCTAATAGTTTTTAGGGTTATATGTTGACTTAATATAGTTAATAAGCAAATGAACACAGAGACCTCAATACTTGGCACATGATACACAATGACGATAACAATCAATGAATAAAATGTAGTATGAATGGGTCATTTTGGGTAGAAAATGAACTCTAGATGTCTAGATGTAAAAAAAAAGTAAAATATACTTTAAGTTCACATTTTAAATTCTACAAGCTTAAATTGAGTACTAATATCAAATTTACTCTTTGATTTTTTTCAAATATTGTGTCAATATAATATTATACACAACTTGCATGTTATATAAATTAGAAGTTGCTTGTCACTGCAATACAGCAATTACTCACTGAGTGGAGCAAAACACAAATACTACATGTGAAGCCAACCACGAGCTCTACTCTTCAGCACAATGGTAACCACAGAAACACTTTTAAAAGACAAACAAAATGCTAACAAACAAAAAGACTAACTATTAGGCTACAAATGCCAGTTCTTCCCATTTACTAGACTATATGATACCTTACCTTATTCCACTTCATAGGCTTATACAGACCTATAATGAATTGAAGAAATTAATGACCTGTTATTATGAGACATCCCACATGTACACCTCGTATGAAACCATTCTTCGTATTTTACAGAAATGTGACATTTAATTTCAGATCACTTTAAAGGAACACTAATAATGTAAAATGTAACTGTAATAGTCAAGGAAGTTAGCCTGAAATTAGTTCCCAGCTAGGTAACTTCCAACAAGGAATGCTCCCTGTGCATGCAGTTGGTCACGTTGTGCTGCAATGTGCTGCGTGATATTACTGCGCCTGCTTCGGCCATATTACAGCAGCTAACTTCCTCGACTATTACGCCGGAATGGTAGTTTAGTTCCTAATCTTATCAGCCTAGAAACTAGCAGCTTTGCATTTCCACCGGTCTTAGTACACAATATAACTACAGAAGAGTCAAGTTTTAAATAGGACAAATATCGAAACTCGTAAATTTTTGAATGCGATGCTATTGGTCTAGTAGGATTCAATTATCTATGCTAAGCTATGCTAAAAGTGATATGGCCAGAACAGGAGAACGGTAAAAAATCTACTTATTAACTCGGGGGGGAGTTGGAGAATGAGCCTATTTCCAAAATAAAGTAGAGTGTTCCTTTAAGTCAAATCAGTTAGATAAAAATACAGCAAACAGATTCAGACTAGTCTGAAAAACTGACCTGAGTTTGGTGGTTGTAGCTTGAGATCTAGGAGGAGATACTGACTAAATTGTCTCAGAAGAAGAAGAAAAAGAAGAAATATCAGTAATGAATACTCTGATGGGATCTGGTAAAGTAACGGAACCTAACAATTTTAAGGTCAAATATGTGGTTGTGTAAATGGAAATAAACCAAATTAGGATGGGAGAAAGACACATGGTTGTCGATGTGTACTGTAGCCTGAAATATTCTTGTGTTACATACACATTTGCAGGTAGTGCTTTGTTATCTGATGCAAAAAACAGCATGATGGTGTTGCACACGGTTTCACAGCACCAGCCGGAAAAGGAACAGGTATAAGTAGAAGCTACTTAAAGGAAATAAACCACATAGCTGTGTGGTTTAATGCTTTGCACTTTGTGCAGAAACCTGACAAGATATGAAAAAAATCATTTTTTTCTGTGTACTTTGGTTTGGAAATATGCAAATCACTTCTAATGGTAAATGATCAAACTTACAATTATTTTATTGAATGCAATTATTATTTTAAACCAATATAGGAATTATTATCAATGTCTCTTCAGATGCACCAGCGCAAGGATCTTCTGATGTGCTAAGAGTTCAGAATGGAGAAAGCATCAGTCTGAACTGCAGCATGAGGGACCGATATGAAATCGCCTGGTATCACCTCAGATCTAAACGATTCAATCTATTGATTTCTGCACAGACAGACATAACAGGAAGACGATTTCTGATTACCTACAATCCCAACCCTGTTCGTCTGAATATTACTGCAGACAGATGGATCACCAGAACCACGCTGGTTATTTCTGGAGTAACAGAGTCAGATTCGGGACTTTATTTCTGCGGAACAAAATCTGACACTCCAAAGATGCTCTTCGACGAACCCATCAGACTAGAGATCGAGGGTCAACATGCAGAGGATCGAGGTACCGGTAACAGTTTGACTTCCAATTACACAATCGGTAAGTTATCATTGAAAGGAGGAATAGGTCAAATAATCCAGCCCAGATGAGATTTGTACATATATTGTTCAGTTTAGTTAGAAGGCAGTAGCTGTTTGTGAATAAGAGCAGCAAATGGGTGGAAGACATGCTATTACGTGCTACAAAAATGTTTTTCTTGATCTGTAAACTGGGCAGACAAAAAAAATAAATAATAATTCTACCGAAGAATGACTATAAACAATTGGCAGACGCATCTTGAAGTGCTCATTATACATGTTCCCCCTTCACTGGTGGTGGAGTAGATCAGTGGCGATTTCTTTAAGACTGCAAGGGAAGCTCAGCTTCCCCTATAAAGTCACAAAATTAATGGTCAAATTATGTACTATTGTATTAACATTTTATTGACTAAAAATGCGTTAGAAAATGTTCATCTCTCATAAGAGTTCGTTCAGAATCAGTTAGACATAGCAGGTCGGCTGACTTGATTTTCTTCTCATACATTCCCGTAGCGTCACAGTGCATTTCCCCGTTGAAGCCCAGCGTCCATTGACTTCAATGCGGCTGCTTTGAACGGATTTTTTCAGTGCTTTGAAACTAGACGGTCATTGGATAAACGCTGCGATTATGTCCTGGCCTGGATATGGCTGGCCTGGACTCCGAGCTTCTGCGTGATGATTGGAGGGTCTGTCGAAAGATTGCTTCTCCTTTTGACTGACAGCGATTTTGTACTATAAGGAATCGCTGAAGCTATTCGCGCTCAGTCCCATCGCGGATTTCTCAAATTCAGTCGAAATAAAAACTGCTGCAACCTATTTCTTTATATTTGCTTGGCGAAATTGCTTGATTTTCATCATACATTTCACACAATTATACACCACATTCCTTGTTTCACTTTTACAGAGTTTAATATTTTTTTTTAGATCGAAAATGAGCTTCCCCTATTTGACAGACCAGTAGCCGCCACTGGAGTAGATGTGGCCAAACTTCTAATCAATTATGGATAGCAACAGTACTTGCAACTGGATTATATTACATTTTTTAATATTCATAATCAGATTACACATACTGTTTATGGATTACGTGAATACATAGTCAAAACTAAACTACTCGCCATTATATGAATATTTACAATATACTATATACATGTAAATACGTTTGCCATCAGTGCTTCTAAATTTGCTAAAAAAACAAACAAAAAAACTCCCAAGCAATTAGGCCAGGGATAACAAATAATTATGCATTTAACTAAACCCTGGTGATGTGAAGCTGCGTAACATTACCATTATATCCTGTATCCTTCAGTAAACCTTAAGTAAACAAATGAAATTGTTCAGATTTTAGTATTTAAGAGATTTATTTTGATTGATTTTTATCAAAGACTATAGAATACCAAAGACATGTCACTCGTTTAGCTTTAGATGGGGAAAAATGCAACGGTCATCATGGCCGCGAAGCTCCGCCTTCTTAGTGGAAGAGCCAATGGTTGATTAGTAAAGTCAGCGTGTCACTGCAGCTGCTGTTAGAAGTCCCGGTTGCTATAGAAACAATCGGCGCTTTAGACGTGCGCTCAGTACGGCGCATGGGCACTGGCTCATTTAGCTGGAAAAATAAGCGTTTTTTTTAACGCTATTGGAGCACAAGGAACCAAATTTATGAGGCAGTTCTTGTTGGATTTCTTTGGAGATTTAAAATTTGAAATTTAATCGTGAGCTTGGTGAAGTTTGAGAATTTGATGTTTCCCCATTCAAAGAGATAGGAGCTGCACTTGAATGCCCGAGAGGCGTTTCAAAGATGGCCATCGAGTGACATGACTTGTCTTAAAAGGACTTTGTTTTTAGATTTTTCTCAACCATAAACACAGGGAAACCCAGGCATAATGCATAATGTTTAATGCACTTCATGATGTTATCATTATCGTCATCAAACCTTTTAAGGCTTTTATATGTGGAAGGGTGAATTAAGACTAAGACTCGCAGAAACCCTGTTTTTGATAGGTTCCTCTGTTTGTAATAAATGGTATTTACATGTCTTTTTATATCAGAACTGCCAAAAGTAGCTGACAACACTGATAAAATGTTAAATGTTATGTTGTTTGTTCAGTTAAATTTCCATGGTGTAACTGTTCTGCTGTAGAGATCCAGCACTAATTCTGATACAAAAGTAATTCTCCTGTCTGTTTGTAGATGTGGTGACGCCGACAGACCGTGTGCTGATGTTCGGTGGTGTTGGACTGGCAATTGCTGTGTTTTTTCTGGCTACAGTCATTGCAGGAAAAATCATTCACTATCATGGTTGGCAGAAAGGATGGGCCGCAGCCAAACGCTCATCTCATCAGCGCTCATCTCATCACAAATCAGCTAAATGACACATTTACTTGCTTTATTTTAAAGTATCAATATATTCCTGAACTTTGCACTGCCAGTAGGTTACCACAATATAAAACAGAAGTCCGTTCAAATATCTTTTCCGGTTGACCAGATCTACTTTCACTTTAGAAAAGCTGTGATGTTGTAGCACCTTTTTCAACAGCAGTGAAAATACAATCTTAAATGTTCTCTTTGTCTACTATGCCTTTTTAACGTATCTATGTTCATTGTTTCCTATTGTGATCTTGCTAGGGGACTTTAATATTCATATTGATGCAGGTATGTATCTACAGGGTTTTTTTTTTTTTTAAATCAAGCCTGGACTGCTTTAGTGTACAAAAATTTTTTATAAATTCTCCTACCCATTTAAAAGGGAATTTGCTGGATCTTGTGAGTTGTTCAGGTTTACTTCCTTATAATTGCACTATTTCCAATTAGATCATATGCTGGTGTCCTTAAGCTCAATCTATGTCGTTCCATTACATTTCACAACGTTGATGTTTTAGAACACATTTCTGCATCAGGTTGTTGTTCTTTCAAAATTTGTTCTGATTGACCTCTTAACATCTACTCTTTCCACTTTAAAACTTCTGAGCACAGAAGGAAGTAGTCCAATTTATTAAAAAAAACAAAGAAACTGAGACTGGTTCAAGTAACGTTGATCTTTTTTTTTTTCCAAATACAAAAGTATTTTAGAAAGACATGGTTAATTTAACATAAAATAAAATAGGATTGTTGCAGCCCATTAGTAAGGGGATTTCTAAGTGGGCTATTGAGACAATTTCCACCAGATGTAGCCATCAAGCCAAATATTAAATTCATACAAAGAAATCAGAACATTTAAGTATACAAGTTTAGTCATAATAAATAAAGTATAATGACACAGGGAATAAGTATTGAACACATGAAGATAACACGGTGCAAAATGACATAGAAAGCCAGGAGATCAGCTGAAATCTGTCAGTATTGAGAGAGAAACCCTGCCCCCTATCAGTACTAATTGAGCTGCTTAAGTAATAATTGATGGCCTATAAAGGCTTCTCATTACCCAGAAGGCACACAGGAAAGACTTCATGATGGGTAAAAGCAAAGAGCTCTCTCAAGATCTTCGTAATCTTATCGTTGAAAAGCATTTTGATGGGAATGGTTATAGGCAAATTTCCAGAATGCTGAATGTTCCTGTGAGCACTGCGGGGGCCATTATCCGAAAATGCAAAGAGCATCAGTTCACAAGATCCCCGTCCGAGGAGTCCAAAGAGTAATCAGGAGAGTTCTCCAAGAGCCAAGAACCACTCGGGCAGAACTTCAGGAAGACCTTGCATTAGAAAGTACTGTTGTTTCGAAGTAAACTATAAGCAAAGCACTGAACCGCCATGGCATTCATGCACGCTCACCAGGCAAGACTCCATTGCTGAACAAAAAGCATGTTGAGGCTCGGTTAAAGTTTGCAAAACAGGGGATTATTGGGAGACTATAGTATGGTCAGATGAAAGCAAAATGAAACTTTTTTTGCATTCATTGTACACATCATGTTTGGAGAAGAAATAGTCCTGCCCACCACCCCTAGAACACCATACCAACAGTTAAGTTTGGGGGTGGAAGCATCATGGTTTTTGGGCTGCTTTTCAGCAAGGGGTACTGACAGACTTGATATTATTGAAGGCAGGATGAATGGAGAAATGTACCGGGACATTCTGGATAAAAATCTCTTGCTATCTTACAGAAAGCTGAAAATGAAAAGAGGATGGACATTTCAGCAAGACAATGATCCCAAACACAAGGACAAGGAAACAAAGAAAGAAAATCAAGTTGCTTGAATGGCCCAGTCAATCAACTGACCTAAATCCCATAGAAAATCTATGGAGAGAACTGAAGATCAAAGTTCATAAAAGAGGCCCAAGGAACCTTCAAGATTTAAAGAGCGTTTGTGTGGAAGAATGGGCCAGAATCCCTCCTGAGCAATGCAGACGACTGGTCTCTCCATAGAAGAGGCGTCTAGAAGCTGGAATCACCAACAAAGGCTTTTCTACAAAGTATTAAATAAAGTGTGTTCAATACTTATTCCCTGTGTCATTTCACTTCATTTATTATGACTCAACTTGTATACTTAAATGTTCTGATTTCTTTGTATGAATTCAACGTTTGGCTTGATGGCTACATCTGGTGGAAATTTTGTGTCAATAGCCCACTTAGAAATATTCTAAAGGCCTTTTCACACGGGACGCTGCAGTCGTGAGTGTCTAGTTCATTTTCAATGGGAGACATGCGGCAAGCGGCAAACCGCGGGCGGTTTCATAGGCGGCGCTCGTGCACCCAATATCCTGCCGCTTCCACGGGCACGGCGCTTCGTGGCAGGTGCTGCCAAAGATACAAATATTTTATCTTTTTGTGAGAGAGCAGATTATTAACAACCAATCACAGAATATTTAATAGAACTTATAACGGATAGTTGAAAATAGAGGAGAAGATTGTTTTAAGTGTGATGGATTTCCCAGATCTGTATGAATCATCTAAAATCTCATACTTGGGGTGGGCGCACGAGTTGGTTTGCCAGGTAAAAATACAAATACGTACAAAGTGTCCAAACAATACATTGTTATGCGTGGTGTGATAAACTATATCTTTCAAAAGTTTGAATGATAATAATGACAATAATTAATGACAGGATGACACAAACACAATCTTCCAATACGTTTTATTTAGTCTTTTAGGCAGTTGTAACTATGGCAACGTCCGCCCTCAGACCGCCTCAACTGCACAAAACGCTTCCACTACAAGAGAAGGCGGCAGCTGCACAGCGATTCCATCGCTTGCTGTGTCCCGTCTGAAAGTGCCTTTACTGATAAATATGCTGATGTGTCAAATACTTATTTTTCCCACTGTATAAACAGGTGTCATTGGCACTGCATATTTCCACATATGTAATATTAATCAACCATGTTCGGCTTTTTCGGTAAAGAGCACAGCAATTCTTGTTCTTGCTTTAGTCACTTCTTGCATTGATTACTGTAACACTTTTCTTATGGTTTGCCTTCAAAACTTCTCTACAAACTTCAGTTATTACAGAATTCAGCTGCATGTATGATTTGCACAAGTTCTATAACGGAACACATTACTTCAATTCAACACTTGCATTGGCTCCTGGTTAAATACACTTCTCCTTACTTACAAAGCATTCAATAATCTTGCTCCCTCATACTTATCTAAACTTCTTTGTATCACTCTAAGATCATCTTTTGTCCTTGCTCTCCCTCATATTCGCACAAATTCTAAGGGGTCTTGGGCCTTTAGCTACGCAGTTACTTTTAACGTAACTCACAACCACAGGATGTGTGAAAAAAGGAAAGTCTCAGTGTTTTTAAATCTCATGTTTTATGCAGGCTTTTATGTGATTGCTTGTATCATGTCTGCCCAGGCTGTAATAATGATTATTAATGGTAACATTGATTGTTTCATTGTAAGGTGTCATTAGGCAAATATAAATAATATGTAAATGATAAAATAAAAAATAAATAAAATAAAAAGAAACCGTGATTGATGGTTGTGGTTATCATTCAGATTTGTGCAATTCATTAGTGCTTTTCAGCGTTATTCAGATGCTGCTACCATCACTTTCTTTAATGCTGCCTTTAGTCATTTAACATACATAATCAGTAATCAAACTTAAACTTCAAGTAGTACGCTTTACACAACTGCAGGTTTATATGTAGAGAATGAGCTCAAGTGACAGCAAATATATGCATGAATATCATTAGACTGTATATTTACACATTACATATCAGTCTTAATGGCATCATATAAGTTAAGAGCAAGTATAAAGGCTGTTTTATGGCACTTATGGTTTTATGGTCTTAATTGTTAAATGAGTCTGTTAAATTATGATCAAATAAACGTGTTGTGCATTTTCCGGCAGAAAACCTGATCATTTGCAATGCTAACCATCTTTAAACACAACTATATGTGTGCAAGGATGTCAGATCAGTTCTCAGTTTCAGAAAAATATAAAAATAAAACTGGTGTCACACAACGTCATGCAATGAACATCAGGATTTCCTGACTGATCTGAAAGATCTTGCAACTAAAACCACAAAAAAGGTGAGAACAAACTAAGTATCACTGACAATAAGTCCACAGGAGTTGCTGAAACAGTTCTACTCAGCCGTCATCAAGTCTGTTCTGTGCACATCAATAACTGTCTGGTTTGGCTCAGCTACCAAATCAGACATCAGAAGATTGCAGAGAATGGTTTGAATTGCTGAGAGGATTATTGGTGCTCCCCTGCCCACCCTTCAAGAACTGTATACATCCAGAGTGAGGAAAAGAGCTCAGAAAATCACTCTGGACCCCTCACATCCAAGCCATCACCTCTTTGAACTCTTACCATCCGTTGGCGCTAAAGAGCCCCAAAGATCAGGACTACCAGGCACAAGAAGTCCCCCCCCCCCCCCCCCCAGGCAATCTGCCTTATGAACAGTTATAATGTTCCTCATGTTGTGCAATAAAAATGTTTATTTATTTGCTACCACCTCCACCCTTACACATCCCTGCATCTTCTATACTATACTACTCCATTCTATCATCTATAGCACAACTGAAAATACTAATTTATTTTTCTATTTATTTTACTAATTTTGTGTCGATTTATATTTACATATTTATTTTCTTATTCTCGTCTTATTTTAATTGTGTAAAATAAAATAAAGTAAAATTGTGTGTTTTGTTGTCTTTGTGTCCCGGAAGCTAATGACACTGAAACAAATCCCTTGTATGCGCAAGCATAGGCTACTTGGCAATAAAGTTATTTCTGATTCTGGGTATGACTCATTCTAAGAAATCACTATATTTGGACAAGTCTAATAGAAGAAAAACAGTGAGAGTTAAAATCACATATGAGAAGATGAAGGAAGATGCTTCGCTTAAGAACAGTGTGTAAATAGACGGTTTCAACGGCAACAACATAAACAAACGTTACTGCGCATGCGCGCTTTTGTGGCCCAAACTTAACTTCCGGTAGACATCCAAATAGAATCAATAACAACAGCTAAGTCTTTCTAGAGTAGATAATTTTTTTAATAACAAGCGAAATATGTTGGCTGCGTAAATTAGACTGATTTATTAAAAATGCAAACGCATTCACTGCCAGCAGGAGGTGCTTTAAGCACGAGAAATGAGGTTTCCCCGGCTCTTCATTTAAAAACGCTGCCTTATGCAGGATGAAATGAAAATGACATTTTCTAAAGACAGTCTTTCTTCTGTGTGTGTGTGTGTGTGTGTGTGTGTGTGTGTGTGTGTGTGTGTGTGTGTGTGTGTGTGTGTGTGTGTGTGTGTGTGTGTGTATATGTGTATGTGTATGTGTATATGTATATATATATATCAGGCTTGTGCACAATTCAGAATTGAATTGAGAATGACTCCTAAATTCCAATTCAATTCTTGAATTTGAATTGATGTCAAAAACAGGATCGAGAATTACAATTCGAATTTGAATTAAAGGAAGCAGAATTGCAATTCAATACAAATTCAAAGAAATCATATACACAAGAGAAGTGTTTAACAATGAAGCTTTACAATATATGTCAGATATGATTTCATTACATATTCTATAAATGATATTAGTTTGAACTACTTGTACAGATTACACGGTGTTATTTAATTACTTTGAAATGAAAATAACATTTTGAACAAAACTAATCAAACATTGAGAGAGTAATTTATTTCAAGATTTTGATCATTATCTACATGTTGGAACAAAATGTATGCAGGGTTGAGGAGTGACTAGTTATGTGTAATTAAATTATGCTATTAAATTAAAAAAATAATGTAATTGTATGTGAGATTCATCACATTCTTTCTGTTGTATGACTGTGTGGAATGTCTTTGAATTGTGTGGGATTACAAATTTAAGAATCTGTTTATGATAATGCTGACCCTAGATTCTTACATAGCATCACAGATAAATCTAAAGTTAAGTACATTGAATTTAGAGGTACAGATGATGACATTAGAAGAAGATCAAATCAGGCAGCCCAGGTGTCTGAGACATTAACCTTTTTGTTACAGCTATTCCTTTGTCTCTATGATAATGTGAAGGTATGGGCAATACTGTCAGACTGACTGAATTAGCACCTATGCCTTTGAATGACACTGTTATGATAATGAGATCAGGGCTGGGGAACTCTGGTAACGGGCTGATTCCTGTACTGCATTTGCATGCTTTGTTTAGATTGACTCCACCTCTATGTATCCCTCCCCATTGGAAAGGTATATAAACTGTAATGTATCTGACATTAGTCAGACGACTTTTGAAGAACTGCAGCAACGAACAGCTAGGATCTCAATAAAGAGAAACTTCTGCTTCAAGATATCAAAACGTCTCCTGGTCTCTGAGAGAAAAGTTCACAACAATTGCCATGAATTTAATTCCACTTCCTGTCATTCCAACTCCAATTCAAATTCAACTTCCTGTGGGGCATAGTCAATTCAATTCAAATTCCAACTCATGAATTGAATGGTTGGCCAAATTCTGAATTGTGCGCATGCATATATATATATATATATATATATATATATATATATATATATATATATATTCCATGGAATGTCTGGATACTGGATTCTGATTGGCTGGCAGGTGTGCAGTAAAACCGTTTAATGCACAGGTAGTTCCAAGTCAGTTTAATCACCGTTCTACATTAATGCGCTGCTTTAATTGATGCACGCAAAAGCACAGAGAGAGAGAGAGAGAGAGAGAGAGAGAGAGAGAGGTCGGAGATCGCATTGCACATACATAAACTTCTTGTCAGCGTTTGCCTGCGATCCTTATTAAAATAGCATAGATACTAGATCGATTATATTCCTCATCAACGGGGTGGTAAAACTGCTGTTTTTTGAATGAATTGTTGTTTGTAGAGAGAGACGCACGCAACTGTCATCTCTCTTGCCTTCACACTCTCTCTTGGTCGATCGATAATCTACTGAAACAAATGCTATTTTTCATTCAAATAAATGTGATTTTACCGGACTATTTAATCTCTGAGTCTGATTTGAAGTGGGCAGAATGCTAGAGCTGCGTGTCATAACTGACAAAAATAACCGTCTTTTTTATCCATTCAGTCCAATTTTGCGCTGCAAATATCAATCCTAGTTTTAATCTG
>NC_133377.1:43263001-43310992 GCF_049309525.1 Garra rufa
TTTAAATTTCATTTAGCACAATTTGAAGGGGTTATGGAAACGCAGCTACTTATTTAGACATAAGCCCCGGAGCTCAAAACCCCCCGAAAAAGGGTCAACAGGATCGGCAAATCTGAAACTTAACGGGGTCATCGGATGCTCATTTTCCACAAGTTCATATGATTCTTTAGGGTCTTAATGAAAAGTCTCTAATTTACTTTGGTTAAAAATTCTCCATAGTAGTGTAAAAAACACCCCTTTACCTTGTCAAAATCAGCTCTGCAATATATCAGCTCATATTATTGCATGGTAAAAATGTAAATGAGCTTGGCTTGCCCCGCCCCTCTCTGATGAGGGATTATGAGCCGTATTGTTTACTTTAACCGCGTTTAGGCTCGTTTATCAGCGAAACTTTCCAACAAGCACATTATTAAGAAAGGCCATTTGCAAAGATGCATAAAAACCCTTCTACTCACTTCTGCTGTGGGTGAAGCTGCATCAGGAACAATTCGCACGAACATTGATGCTTATGTAGATCATGATCGGCTCTTTCCTTTTTAAAAAAACAAAAGTAACGTTAATCCTCTGTGTCTTCAGCGGCTCAGATGTCGGGAGTAAATGACAACTGCTATGTTCATTATTACATCCAACAACAGAACACCTCAATCGCTCAATCGGAGACATTCTTGTCTTCCTCTGCACTTGAGTCACACAATGGCGATCAGAGTCGGACTGTTTCAGCTCGGTGAGGGCGGTAAGGCGCTCATGTCAATCAACTATCGTGGGAGGGGCCTCTGTCTGTGTTTCGTCACAACGACAAGAAGCTGAGAATAAACTGATTTTAAAAAGGGGATATTACTTTTAAAGATTAAAAAAACACCACTGGGTGGATTGTTATCATTGTAGAGTGGTTGTGTACACAAACTGCCAACACACATTAATGTTCAAACAACATGAAAAAGTTTTTTTGGCATCCGATGAATAGTTGGAAATATACAGCGATAGAGACTCGAACATGTAAGGTCACATTGTCATTTTTAAAGCATTATCTATTAATTCTACAGTTTATTCATCTGCATATATTAACATTCACTATAATAACTGTTAAACTAAAATTGCTTGTGAATTTTTAATTTTTATTTGTAAGTACTAGTGACCTTTAATCTGGAGCAGGAGAAACTGGGGGTGACATTCTTTGCGTCACACGTGTCACTTTTTTATGATTTTTTTACCCAGAACATAACCTGTCCTGGAGCAGGTTAGCCGTGGAGTGTAAGTTACTGGTAATGAACTCAGCTAAAAGCCAAGCTCTTTTTATGGTACCTAAACCCAGGATTGGTGTAAACTAAACTGAAGTTTATCTGGCTTGCCAGCTAATCCAGCTTCATGGCCAGAGTTGTTTGCAAATCAAAGTATTAAAGTTCATTATTACAGACCTATGGTAGAAATTAAATTACACAACCTTTACAAACAAACAACAAATAACACAACCTTTTGTTTGCATAAACAACATTAAGCAAAACAAAATTAATTAATTATGTAATAATTAAATCCTCGTTTTATACAAACACAGCCTAAATCAGCCTTTATACAACAGCTGTCGGGCTTTTTTCTGTGATAACAACCGGCTGGATGTACATTTCCCTTACTTGTATGACACAGTAATACTAACCGTGGGTAATTTTATCATAATTTATTGTCAAAACCGGTTATCATTCCATCCCTACTCTGAACTCAAATGGCATGACGAAATAATATTTCTGCTGTGGTAAAATTTCACAGAAATCATGTGACTTGTTCAGCTCTGATCTGAGGTCAGATTTCACCGCCCACCGAATTAGACTAATGATAGAGCTGTCAGGTAACAGGTGATTCCTTCAAACATAAGTGTTGAAATGTTTAAGGGGGGGGGGGACGGACTCATTGTTATACTAACAAGAAGTGAAAGTCAATAGGGCCCACTAGATTCTTGCTGTCGCTATGGCAAATATCAGCTGCTTTGTTTAAAAAAAAAAAATAAAAAATAAAAATAAAAAAAAAAGCGCACATTGAAGCTAAAATACACAACCTGAATCATGACATTTTCAAATATTTTTTTTTTACTCCTTTCCATTTATTTCTTAAGAATGTTTGTATTACTTATGTTAGCTATTAAACCATAACTTGTTTATTATTAAAATGATTTTTGTTCATTTTGTACGCACTGTAATCCTTGTTTGTTATTATTACAATGAATAAAAAAATGACAACACAGAATAACATTATCAGTACATTATCTTATTATTATTATTATTATTATTATTATTATTATTATTATTATTATTATTATTATATAACATATACAATTATATTAAGGACATGCATCGGAAAGTGTTAGAATGTTAGACAGTGCATATATAACAGAAATATAACAGCTTCGCAGTAAACTGATTTCAGACCTATAATAGTAACTAATAATAGTAATAGTAAATACAGCAGACTAAAACTGCCTCAAATGTATAATTAATGGTGGATTCCACAAGTGATAACATAAAACATATAATAATACCAGAGGTTGCATTTAGACTTCAACATTGTCCGTCAAAAACATTTTTGATTTTTTTGATTTGCTTTTATTTTTTGTTCACATTTTCATTTTTAATCATGAACCTGCAAAGCGAGAATACTGTATAGGTTTATGCATTTATTTACGAAGAGAACCGATGAACAGAAACTGCGTCACTTTTCATGTTCAACACCTCACCCAAAGTAGCCTACACTTAAAAAAAAAAAAAAAAAAAAAAACGCATGCTAGGGCTGGTTTCAAAAAAAATAAAAAAATAAAATCGATTTCTCAATTTTAATAGATTCTTATTTTTATGGCCAATATCTATATTTAAATCTCAATGGATCTTGCTGTGTTCAGTTCATGAATTAACAGTAGTGCGCCTATCTAATAAATCACAATAATCGATTAAGCTCTGTGCTTTCATACTTTCAACATGAAAAAGTCTCAGATTTCAAATTCTGTCTTTTTCCGTCACTGATTAAAAAAAATCTGTCAATGACGGACAGTTTTCTGTTAACGTGACCTCTGAATAATACAATACAACATTTACTGTAGTTGTCATAACATTTACTGATGACTTAATTTGAGAAATTTTCTATTGCGCTTCTGATTTGGCTGTGAGATTCGCCAATTTTGGGTGCGTAAGATCTGATGAAATCTGAAACGTAAAAAAATCATGTAGAGTGCCTTTTTTGCACTTTTTTTGTCACACACACACTACTTCCCTGCATTCATTGCGTACTTTTATTTTCCACTTTGACTTCTATTTCATTGTCATTCTGTCTGCTTCTGCTTTGTTGCCCAGTTGGAATTTTCACTCCAAATTGGCAGCCGCGCTACTGAGGCTGTTACCAAAATAGCAACAGAGATTCGCCTCTTGGTATTCTTTACTCTTTGAGGGGGGTCCCAATGTGGTTTAATGCATGTTAAGTTATTTGCACTGTTAAAGGGATAGTTCACCCAAAAATGAAAATTTGATGTTTATGTGACTTTGTTTCCTCAGCAGAACACAAAGTTTTTTAACAAAAACTGGTGCAGTCTGCCAGCCAAATAATGTGAGTGGATGGGCACCAAACCTTTAAAAGTTACACGTGTACGCGCTCTGGCGTAGTATACGCAAACGCCGTAAGCGATCTGTCGCATGTATGACATTCATTGTTTAAAGATAAAAGATTACGTTTGCTTGCGCCAACTCATCCAGGACTTTTCACCGATTTCCCCTTCCGGTGATTGCGTATACTACGCCAGAGCGTTTCATGTCTTAGGACATCATTGTGTACTTTTAAAGGTCTTGTGCCCATCCACTTCCATTATTCGGCTGACAGACTGCAACGGTTTTCGATAAAAATCTTTGTTTGTGTTCTGCTGAAGAAACAAAGTCACCTACATCTTGGATGCCCTGGGGGTAAGCAGATAAAAATCTAATTTTCATTTTTGGGTAAACTATCCCTTTAAAGAGTTGGATTCTCATGCTAAACATATCCAAAGTTTAAAAAAAATTATTTGGATGTATAACAGAGTATTTCTGTGCCAAACACACAAGTTTTTTTTTTTTTTGTCCTGAAGGGTGGAACTCTTTGAATGGGCATTTATCCCGGAAGAGCGGGAACAGTGGATGCAGTTTGTTTTTCCAGAGCAGAAACAGAGTTTTGCAAGTGTATTTGTGACCCTGGACCACAAAACCAGTCTTAAGTCGCTGGGGTATATTTCTAGCAATAGCCAAAAATACATTGTATGGGTCAAAATTATAGATTTTGTCTTTCATGCCAAAAATCATTAGGAAATTAAGTAAAGATTATGTTCCATGAAGATTTTTTTGTAAAATTCCTACTATAAATATATCAAAATGTAATTTTTGATTAGTAATATGCATTGTTAAGAACTTAATTTGGACAACTTTAAAGGTGATTTTCTCAATATTTTGATTTTTTTGCACCCTTAGATTCCAGATTTTCGAATAGATATTTCTCAGCCAAATATTGTTCTATCCTAACAAACCATATATCAATAGAAAGCTTATTTATTGAGCTTGCATATGATCTATACATCTCAATTTTGTAAAATTTAACCTTATGACTGGTTTTGTGGTCCAGGGTCACATTTGTCGACGAAGGTTTTATAAACGAGACCTAGTTCGACGCTGGATTTGCACATTATTTGATACTGAAAGATGGATCGGTCCCAGCTATAAAAGCTCCCGGTCATGATTCAGAACAATAGACTGTAAAAAATATGGACGAAGTGTCCGTGACGTCACCCGTCGATTTTGAAGCTCATAGTGGGCGGGATTCGGTCGTCGCCATCTTGGAATCGCATCATTCCCGGATAATCGAAAATGGCAAAGAGGCGGGATGTGGGTGGAGCTGGTTGCTGAAACCACACCCACTTAGCACAACACTGGTAACAGCAGCAGCAATCCCCTGTCACTCAAGTGACCACGCCCTTAATTATGCAGAACTTTAAGGCTTAATATAACTTAAACGGATTAAGTTATAACTTCACCCTTCATAGTTGACATGAAGAGTGAAATTAGCTATGTAGACCAAAACCATTTTTTTTTCTGCTATGAAGTTGGCCATTTTAACATGGGGCGTATATGGGACTGACTCCTTTTTGCAGTCAGTCACTAGCAGCCAGTCAATGAATTGCAGTTTAAAACACTTCTGTGTTGGTTTCAATAGAGAGAGGGAGGTTGCTGCTTGTTCAGAATTGCAGATGGTAAGTGAAAGGTTATCAAACATCTGTGTTTTCTTGCCAATCGACACAAGTTCTCGTCAATCGTTAGCTCACGGCCCGCCTCCAGTAGCTTGGCTGTTATTGGAGGGAATCGTAAAGCTGTATCTTTCTTTTGTCAATATTATCAAACTAAAGACTTCTTGGAGATATGAAAGATCCAGTCCTACTCTATAGGTACTCAAGATTAACATGAGATTGGGTGAAACCATGTGTGTTATACCCCCTTCAAGTAATTCATGCTTTATTACGTTAATTGTCTGACAGCTCAGTCTGCTTTGAAAATTGTTATTAATATATTGACTTTTTAACATTGAATTCTACTTATTATTAATGATGTATAAATGTATTCATCTTCAGTTAATATTAATAGCCAGCATAACACCTATTCATTCATGTTGTGCCTCCCACAACATAACCTCAAGCTCCTGAGAACAAATGTTAACCACAAAAATGTCAACGTCTTCAGGATTTTTTAATGATGAACATAACTGTTAAAGCAAGTCTGCTTTGAATGAATTCCCAGAAATGACCAACCATCTCTTCTTTATTGGGTGGCACCAAATATTCCCAGACCGAAACGCTCACTTGTGAGTATTTGAGATACTTTTAGTTTTGTTTCTGTTTGAATCTGATGTTCTCACCAATGGTGCAGAGCCTAGAGTGTTGACGCTTGAACATAGGACTCATACAGAACCATGTAAGTTTTCTTGCTTGTTATTATAGAGCAAACTTGTGTGTTTTATATTGTTATACCAATAGTTTTGTTTCTATGGAAAAACTCAAAATATGTTATCTGAATATTAATTATGTGCACTGTAAAAAAAAAAATGCAAGAAAGTGTAAAATTTAACAAATCAGTGTGGAACGGTCATTAATAATAATATTAATATATTAAATTGATTTGACCAAAAAGAAACAAAAAGTTGTGATAAATCATAATATATGTTATGAAATATATGTTTTTACTGTGTGGGTTAGTATTAAAATTATTAGAATGTAATTTATTTATTTCTTTGTTGGTAGCGCCTCAATTTACCAAAACCCGTTTTTGTGTATTGGGACTTTTAGTTTCAAACTCACAAAACTCGTTGGTAAAATTATCAAACATTTCCACACAGTTGAATAGTTTTCTCTTAACTTAAACTAGGTTAATTTTACTGATGCATAAAATGAATCTTAATTCAATGATCACATCAAATTTATTTAACATATGTGACCCTGGACCACAAAACCAGTCATAATGTTAAATTTTACAAAACTGAGATATATACATCATATGAAAGCACAATAAATAAGCTTTCTATTGATGTATAGTCTGTTAGGACAATATTTGGAAATCTGGAATCTAAGGGTGCAAAAAAAAAATCAAAATACTGAGAAAATCACCTTTAAAGTTGTCCAAATTAAGTTCTTAACAATGCATATTACTAATCAAAAATTACATTTTGATAGGTTTACAGTAGGAATTTTTACAAAAAATCTTAATGTAAAGATACATTAAGATTTTTTGTAAAATAAAATTAAAAAATCAGTATATTAATAATTAAATATAATAATTTAATAAATATACTGATTTTTAATTTTTATGTATTTGTAATTACTAGCCAGCATAGCACTTATTCATGTTAACTGCACCTTTTTTAGTATGCAAATGTAACAATGACTTGTCATTACCATTAGTACAGATTTTACTCAATGAAAACAACATAGTTTTGCATTCACAAAGCCACCCGCAACATAACCTCAAGCTCCTGGGACAATGGTAACCACAAAAATGTCAACGTCTTCAAGTCTTTTTAATGACGAGCATAACTTTTATAAAGCAAGATTCATGAAACATTCAGACAAAATGAAAGTGAAAAGTTATTCATCTCAAAAAGCATTTATCCTGTCACATAACAGACATTTGTATTCTCAACAGGCTGAACGGCTTGTATCTTCTGCTGTTATTGTGCCTTCTCAATTACAGCGGTCAGTATACCGTCATTTTTGTTTAGAAATTGGGACCGTTCTTGGTTTTCAGGTCAAGTTAATCAAGTTGATTGTTCGTCTGCTGTGCCAAGCGACTGGTTGAAATTCTCCAGCATATTATGTCATCACACACACACCACTTATTTATTCAGGAATTCATTAAGCAAACATATTGATCTACTGTTCAAGTTTCTTATTCTTCTGAGACTAAATATTAAACGTATCCCTTTCTAGAGCTTTCAAGTTCAATTCAAACTCAGCTCAGACCGTGTTAAACGGCTATCATTGAGGGGGTCAAAACTTTTGTACAATAAGACATTAAGAGTGTTTTCAGTATTGATACTTTGTATTGAAATGAATATTATACTGTCTTTATTTGCAGCAACCTCCACTAAACTTGTGATAGAGAAAAGAGGAGGCTACGTCACACTGCCATGTGAATATAAGGACGGTGAGATTTCTGAAATTGAGTTCAGTCGGTCAGAAAACAGCACAGTTTGTCGGAACAAGGAATGTGAAAGTGACCGAATATTTATAAAAGAAAACTGTGACATCGTCATCAAGAATCTGAGCTTCAGCGATGCTGGGAAATACATTTTGAGATTCGGTTACTTTAATAATCAATCAGAGCTGGAGCAACAAAACAGAACATACCAACTTCATATTCACGGTAAATCAAAAATGATCAAACTATATCAACATGTGATTTCTGGTTTTCCTTTAGTACAATGTGTGGTTTTGCATGCAACCAGCAGAGACCCTGAACGGGATGTGCTTAATTTTTAGATTAGATCTTTGAACAATTACATTTGGTCCTAAATATTGATTAATGTCTTTGTGTTTCTCCTCAGATGAGGTTTCAGTGAAAATCGGTGAGGAGCTGAAGTTGGATGTTCTGGTGCCAAACGCTGATAAAGTGGAGCGTCAAAGCAGGAGAAGCACAGGGTGGACGGAGGATTGGAGCAGAACCGATGGAGTTCAGAGCGAACGAAGGACAATCAAAGATGAAAAGCTGGTCATTAGTAATTTTACAGCCAGAGATGCAGGAACGTATATAGTTCTGGACTCTGAAGGAAACATCATAATCATGGTGACAGTCAGAGGTGAGAAAAGCTCATTGGACATTTAGAAATGCGTTTGAAGTAGGGCGGTCACTCTATTAAAATATTTAATTGCGATTAATCGCACATCTTCTAAATGTATCTTAAATGAATACTATTTTTTTTAAGTTTTTAATACTCTAATCAACATGGGCATGGACAAATATGGATGCTTTAAGCAAATGTATGTTTATTATTAGCGAAACCGTACTCCACATAGAGCATGAAAACTAGACATGTTTCAAAGGTTATAGATGTTTTTTAGATGATATGTTCATGTCTATTAGACACATGAAAGAAAAAGAACATAGAAATATGAGGTTTCCATCACCTCTCTTTCTTTGCACTGAGCAATTTACTCACACAAGCCTGTTTACATTATTTGCAGGACAGGACGGCTCACTTCTGCTGAACATGCAAAATCTTGTTTGCCTCTCTGTGCCAACATACTGTCATTTGATGAAGCCAAGTTCTCAACAAAACTGTTTCCATTGTTATATTTCAGTGTTTTTGTTGTCAGACAACCAAAGTAATATGAAATAATGACTCAATTGTGATCATGATTCAATCGCTGAAAAAATAATCATTTATCGGCATCTGGACACAAGTCACTATTCTCTGCCTTATTACCGCTGTTTTTAACTTTAGCTGTTCACGATCCTTGGTCTTTCCAGAAGTTTACCCTTTTTAAAATCATGTGATCGCAAAAAACGGCTTCTTTTAATTTTCTAAAGGTAGGCTATCGTTTTGGTTATAATCAGGGGCGCCGCTAAAGGGGGGGGGGTTAGGACAATTCTAAGGGTCCACGCCCTTCAGGGGCCCAACCTCATATGTGACCCTGGACCACAAAACCAGTCTTAAGTCGCTGGGGTATATTTGTAGCAATAGCCAAAAATACATTGTAAGGGTCAAAATTCTTGATTTTTCTCTTATGCCAAAAATCATTAGGAAATCAAGTAAAGATCATGTTCCATGAAGATTTTTTGTAAAATTCCTACTATAAATACATCAAAATGTAATTTTTGATTAGTAATATGCATTGTTAAGAACTTAATTTGGACAACTTTAAAGGTGATTTTCTCAGTATTTTGATTTTTTTGCACCCTCAGATTCCAGATTTTCAAATAGGCGTATCTCAGCCAAATATTGTCCTATCCTAACAAACCATACATCAATAGAAAGCTTATTTATTGAGCTTTCATATGCTGTATACATCTCAGTTTTGTAAAATTTAACCTTATGACTGGTTTTGTGGTCCAGGGTCACATATTTTGTCATAGGGCCCAAAATGCGACCGGCACCCCTGGTTATAATGTACTGATTCGAGAGGCCGATCTCACGAAATGCATTTCAGTAGCATGATTTTTTGTTTCTATTTGGCGTGCTAATACGTCAAACTTTGGTGTGCATATGATATGCATGTGTTCGACATGCATATAATATGCAGTTTTGGCATGCATACTCATAATGTGGCTCTACGCATCAACCCTACAGCACCAATCCTAATGTACTGTAGACCAACTCTGCTTGCATTCACTCTATGTCAGAAGTGCCGATACGCATGGAAAAGTGCCAGTTCGCAAAAGGATAAAATACAGAAGTGCCTGTGCACTGGCCCACTTCAAGCACTGGAAGCAACATAATGACTGACTCTGAATGACGTTAATAAAATTAGTGCTGTTAAAATGAATTTGCGTTAATGCATTATCAATGCTTACATTTTGACAGCCCTAGTTGAAAGCATTCGGGCACATGCAGTTTATTAGTTACGATTTGAACAACAAATTAATATCAAACTCTATGATTAACCTTTCAGTATCCGCTACAGTGTCCAGTACAGAGTTGGAGTCAAAGGGACAACCGAACTACACAGGGGACGACATTACCAACCAGCAAAGTAAGTTAAACAGTAAACACAGAGCTTTACGGGTCTTTTCAGGTATTTTATTGGTCTGTTTTCATGTATCTTTTAATTTAATTGTTAAATTGTTTATTGTAAATGCTACTGATGGCATGAGTTGTTTCAAACACTATGCGATGGTGAAAATAGATTATTTCCTACTTTATTGTTGGAAACGATCTGAATTATATTTCTATATTGAGTTTTAGGACTATACAATATATATCAAATATTTCATGTTTATCAAACACTTTTAACATACAGCACTCTTATTACAGAGACAATGAGTGTTTAGTTAAAGAGTTTTACAGCGCAATAGATCATGGCTCAAAAGAACAACTGATAATAAATATTATAGAAACCCTACCATCAGTTCACATTTATTCAGTCCACTTGGATGTGGTGAAATGGCTTGAGCAAGAGAAAAGCCACTAAAAAAACTCTACTAGAATATTTTCACATATTTTTAAGTATTGATACTTTGTATTGAATTAATATTTTTCTGTCTTTATTTGCAGAAGTCAAAACTATATCTGTGATAGGGCAAAAGGGAGGCTACGCCACACTGCCATGTGAATATGAGGACAGTGAGGTTCCCGTAATAGAGTTCAGTTGGTCAGAAAACAGCACAGTTTGTCGGAACAAGGAATGTGAAAATGACAGAATATTTAAGAAAGAAAACTGTGACATTGTCATCAAGAATCTGAGCTTCAGTGATGCTGGGAAATACATTTTGAAATTCAGTTACATTAATAATCAATCAGAGCTGGAGCAAATCAGGACATACCAACTTTGTGTTGATGGTAAATCAGCATGATTTCTGATTTATCTTTAGTCATTGTGTTGGTATTGCATGTAACAAGCAGAAACTCTGAATGACAGACTTAATATTCATCTTTAAATATGCTTTTAACCGTGATAGACACCATTAAAATTATGATTCAGGATAAAGTGTGTTTCGGTTTCTCCTCAGATGAGATTTCAGTGAAAATCGGTGAGGAGCTGAAGCTGGATGTTCTGTTGCCAAACGCTGATAAAGTGCGGCATCAGAGCAGAAGAAGCACAGGGTGGAAGGAGGATTGGAGCAGAACCGATGGAGTTCAGAGAAAACGAATGGCCATCAGAGATGGAAACCTGATTATTAGTCATTTTACAGCCAGAGACGCAGGATCATATGAAGTTCTGGACTCGGAAGGAAACATCTTGATCATAGTTGTGGTCACAGGTGAGACAAGCTCATTGGACATTTAGAAAAATTACGTTTAAAGCATAAAGGCAGGTGCGGTTTAGTCACGATTTGAACAACAAATTAATATTAAACTCTATGATTAACCTTTCAGTATCCGCTACAGTGTCTAGTACAGAGTTGGAGACAAAGGGAAAATTGAACTACACAGGTTACCACAAACCTAATGAAACCAAACAAAGTAAGTAAAACAGAAGCTTTACAAAATCTTTCACATCAAACCTCAACACTCTTTCCAGGCGTTTTTAGAACCTGAAGCTTTTGGTTTGGCAGTTTGCCCATACACAAACACAGTAGCAAATCACTGAAACATTTTTGAAAACTCTTGCCAGGGTGAAGATTTTCAGTAACTGCAGTTGACCATATGCACAGAGCTTTCTTTAGATCATCCGCATAATGATAAGCAGCTTGTAAACTTCTGCTGAAGCTCATTTTTTAGGTGCTATATATGGTTGGACACTCTTGAGACTCATCTACTGCCTCGTTCTTATCAGAAACTGAGAAAAATAATAATTGCAACATCGTAAATAACATAAAGAACATTCGGTTTCATTTTATTTAACAACATATTTAAATGCTGAGCCTGAAAATCCCAGGAAAGTACCTGCATAGTTGTACATTTAAATGCTGACAGCTAAACATTTTAATAATGTGTTTAGGCTAACGTTAGCTAGCTAGCCATACTTCTCTTCAAGGACATCTTAATCACATTCTTGATAATCAGTAACTTGCCTTCATAGTCATGATCACATTTTTAAAATCTTGTAATATTTTAAAGCCTTGATTAATTTTTTAACTCTACAGCTGTGTGATAAAATTCACTTCAAAGATTCACTTTTCATTCATAAAAGATGGCATGGAAAAAAAGTATTTTCACAGAAAACACCTTTTTGAGATAAAAATGAGATGAAATTACCCATATAACCAGAAGATGGCAGCAGAGGATCAATCATTGGTTGCCATTTCAACTCCAAGATTTTTTGCTTTTCGATTTATTGTAAAATTACTAGTACACTAAATTGTTTTACTTTTACCACACTGGAGTATATAGTATAGCAAGCACAAAAAGTCATTACATAAAAAAATAAGCTCAAACACATAAGCCTATAAAGGTGAATTTTTAAATACTTATACATATATAGTTCACTACAAATTAAATATTAATGGTATAAAAATTAAATGCACTCAATATGAATTTGAAATATTTTATATAATTTAATAACTACATCTTTTAAGCTCCATCTTGAACTGTAAAAGCTATTAAATAGCCTGTATTTAACCAACACAAACTTGTTACTGCTGTAGTTTGTTACTCTGAATTTAGTCTGAATCAGCTCTTTTTTTGCCTTGTCAGCTTGTCAGATGTTTCATTCGGTTATTATGGTCAAACATAAAAACGACTCATGCATATTTAGCCAATTTACTCACATATTTTAATCTTGCATTTGTCATTCTTAATACGGTTTGGTCGTCTTAGACAAACACATCTTTTCTTCGATTGTGAATGGATTATGTAGAGAAAACAATCAAAGTACACTCCTATTACAGCACAGTCCAGTTGACCAGAAATGATTTGCTGGCTTGACTGAACAAGGAAGTAATCCATGCATATGGTCAGTTGCAGTGTTGTGTAGCCGGTGAAACCAGAGATTTTAGCCAGAGGTTGGCCAACATGGTTTTACAGTTAGAGTTATATTGCCACCTGTTGGTTTGGCATGCTCTTGCCAATGTTTCATGGCATGTTTATGTGTTTTCCTGTAGACCATGGTTCCTCTAATCTTGCCCTGGAGGGCCAGTGCATTGCAGATCTTAGCTCCAACCCTGATCAAACTCACTTGTGATTTTCTAATGATTAGGGTTAGAGATAAACTCTGCAGGAAAGTGGGCCAGATTTGAGGATACCTGATGTAGACAGTTTTTAAACCAAGGAGAAAATTCGAAAAATACCCACGTATGTGTGGACTAGGCCTTAATTGGCGTATTTACTTGCATCTTTAAATTTAATTGCAACTTTTATTGATTGACTGTTATAAATTCTGATCAGTGTTGGGGATATAATGCATTACAATATTGCATTACTCCATAAAAAGTAACAAACTTGCATTACCTAGTTATTTTTTTAGGAAAGAACATTGTTACTTTTGCATTATTTTTTGTCACATGTGATGGGCTTGCTTACTTGTTTTTGTTTTTTTATTAAAAAAAGTTATATTTTTGTCAACAGTAAAGGCCCTTCACATTAATAAGCTTCAGGCTGAAGGAAGCACCTCTGCAATGACTATCAATTTTAAGTAGCTTGTTACTTTTTTTGTTTAAAAAGTAACTTTTGTTGTAAATTAAAAAGTAATGTTACTTTAAAAAAGGACTCATGTTACTTTTATGTCCTGCATTTTTTATTCCAAATTAGTGTACACTCCTAGACAAAGTCTTGTCCCCTATCCAAGTTGTAGGAACAACAGATAATAACTTGGCTACTAGTTGATCGTTTGGAATCAAGAGTGGCTTATATGAAAGCCAAAGGCCTCTAGATTACGCTTGCAAGAATGCTTTCTTTGCCATTCCAGATGACTTTAGTAATAAGTTATTGGATTCATTGCCGAGACGTATGGATGCAGTCCTCCAAGTCATACATAATATTATTTCTTTTTTCACAGCACCATGCCTTTATGTTATGTAATGTATATTATTTCTGTTAAGTGACAAGACTTTTGTCTAAGCAAAGTCTGAACTTTCTGTCCTAATTAAATAACTAAGAATCAAGGCATCATAATATTTTATTTTAGTAAAATAAGCATAATCTAGAGGCCTTTGCCTTTCATATAAGCCACTTCTGATTCTAAATGATCAACTAGAAGTCAAGTTATTATTTGTTGTTGGTTAGGGGACAAGACTTTTGTCAGGGAGTGTACTAAACTTATTACAGAGACAAAAGACTAACCCAAGATTGAGCACAATGTCAAAATAACGCATGGCTCAAACCAACAACCTTCATTTGTTCATTGAAACTCAATCATTCACGATTGTTGTATTCACTTGGATACACTGAAATGTTCTGAGCAAAGATAAAGCCTCTACTAGAATATTTTATGACCATTACAGAGTTTTTTCAGTATTGTTATTTTTACTTTAAATGTGTATTTCACTGCCTATTTTTTTTTTTGTAGGAACCACTGGTATTTCTGTGATGGGAGAAAAGGGAGGTAATGTCACATTGCCATGTGAATATAAGGCCAATACAATTTTTCACATTGATTTAAGCAGCGAGTCAGAAGACACCTCTGTCTGTCAGACGAAAGAATGCATTTGCAGAGTGTTCAGACAAGGAAACTGTGACGTCACCATCAAGGATCTGAGCTTCAGTGACGCTGGGACATACATTTTGAGAGTCTACTACCGCAATGATCAGGCAGTGCTGGAGCAACATACCCAAGAGTACAAACTTCATATTTTCGGTAAAGTAAAACCTGATCAACTCCACAACCTGTGCTCCTTTAAAGAGACAGTTCACCCAAAAACGAAAATTCTGTCATTGCTCACTCTTATTCTAAACCTAAGACCTTTGTTTATCTTTACAAATGGAGATTTTTTGATGAAATCAAGGTTTTTAACCCTCCTTCGACAGCAACGGTAGAGTAAAACAAGGCTAAAGGCACACCCTAAGAAAAAATGTGCTTTTCACTGTGGCCAAAGTGTATGATTGCAGGAAAAAATATATATTTGTATTGAATATTTATGGAGCCACAGATTTTGTGTGAAAATCAATCACAAGCTTAATTTGTTTAAAAATCTGAGTTCAAAACAATCACTTTAGCAAAGTTTATAAATGTTCTGCTTATTTTGATAAATAAAAGAACTAATTTTTGTTCAATAAATATACTGTCATTAAAATAGTTTAAAATTAATCATTTTAAAATACAAAAACAAAATATTTTTAAAATGTAAAGAGCATTAAAGGAGATCCCATGACAATTTAATATAGATTCACAATAGTAACAAAAAATGATATTTTATTATATGATATGATTAATAGCATTTTTTAAATATGATGGTTTTGTTCTAAACATGGTGATTATCTTTATAGACGGACACCCAACATAATATATAATATTTACCATCTGAATTTAACAATGTCATGTCAACAAATGGAAAAGTAAGCCTTCTATTTATTATAATGATTATTATTGTGCCCTTCTGCCCCAACAGCAGTGCTTTGGGGTGCTTTTGACCCCAAATACCATACTTTTACATAATCTTTTGTTATTTAAAAACTGTTGCTTTATACATCTTAAACAAAACTGAATATCATATAGAAGATCTTTGTCTCAAGATATATTCAAGAATTGTAGCGATACTTAAATGTACAACATTTTTAAAAACATCAAATATTAGATCAAGTAAGCACAGAATCGACTTTGAGCAGCTGCCCGCGAATGCATCAAGGATCAGACAATTTTGCATGTACAGTGCCCTCCACTAATATTGGCACCCTTGGTAAATATGAGCAAAGGTGGATGTAAAAAATAAACCTGCATAATTTATCGTTTTGATCTTTCATTCAAAAAATTCACAAAATTCTAACCTGTCATTGAGGTAAAACAATAGAACCTAGAGGTGAAATCTCATTATGAAATGAGTTTCTCTAGTTCATGCTGGCCACTATTATTGGCACCCAATTATTGCAACAAACTTTTCCCAAGATAACAGCTCTGAGTTTTCTCCAACAATGTCTAATGAGTTTGGAGAACACCTGACAAGAGATCAGAGACCATTCCTTCAAACTGAATCTCTCTAGATTCTCCAGAATCTCTTTATTCCCAGCTTCATGTTGGTGCTTCTTCTCTTCAGTTTCTATAGAGGGTTCAGGTCAGGGATATGGCCATGGTAGAAGCTTTATTCTGTGCTCAGTGACACAATTTTTGTGTTGATTTTGATGTTTGTTTTGGATCATCGTCCTGCTGGAAGATGCAACCATGGCCCATTATAAGATTCCCAACAGACGCAGTCGGGTTTTGATTTTTTTTCTGCTGGTATTTGATAGAATCCATGAAGCCATGTATCTAAACAAGATGTCCAGGACCTCCGGCAGAAAAATAGGCCCACAACATTAAAGACCCAGCAGTATTTTTAACCATGAGCATGGGGTACTTTTTTTCCCCTGTCTGGACCAAAACCATCTGGAGGGTTAGCTGCCAAAAAGCTCATTTTTAGTTTCATCTGACCACAGAAGCCAGTCCTGTTTGAAGTTCCAATAGCATCTGACAATTGCTGGAGTTTGTTTTTGGGTGATGTAGGGGCTGTTTGATCATTTTATTTTAGGCTTTCTGACCCCAAGACTCAACAATTCTCCAACTGTGATCCTTTGAGAGTCTTTGGCCACTCGATCTATCCTTCTTATCATGCATTAGGATGATATAGACAAGTCCTCTTCTAGGCAGATTTGTAACATCTTTATTTGATTGGAGCTTCTTAATTATTGCCCTGATGATGGGAACGGGGATTTCCAATGCTTTAGCTCTTTTCTTACAGCCACTTTCTATTTTGTGAAGCTCAACAAACTTGTTCTGCACATCAGAACTACATTCTTTGGTTTTACTTCTTGTGATGGACGATTAAGGGAATTTGGCTTTTGTGTTCCTCATATTTATAATCCTGTGGAACAGAAAGTCATGACTGGACAATTTTATACTTTATAGCCACCCTGGTGTGCTAAAAAAATTGCAATATTAATGGGAATATCCTTCAGAGATATTTTACTTAGACAAATTTTCAGGGGTGCCAATAATTGTGGCCAACGTGAACTAGAAAAAAAAAAAAAAAAAAAGAGATTTTCCCCTTAGTTTCCATCGGTTCCTTAACCCTTTAACTGTCACTCCCATTTTTGAACTATGACATAAAAATGCACTATCCAGACTTAAATTTTTATAATTCATGAATGAAAATATTTTAGAATATGATTTTGATGTATATTTTCCATGGTAATGCAATGTCTGATTTTAAAATGCCTTTCAAAGGATGAATTTTGAGACTTTAAGTTTTGAACTGATCTAAATCATGAAAGAGAAAAAAGGCAACGAAGAAAGTCTTTTGTGACAAAGGTCAGAACTCATGTTATGAAATAGATTTTTTAAGTTGCACTCTTGACATATTAATCTATTGTTTTTCCTACATAATTTGTAACACAAAAATATGGTAAAATATTTATTTAGGCGGCTTAGACCTTTCCATTAGGATTCTTTTCTAATATGTTGAAGTTAACTTAGGCGTCCTGCAGGGTGGACGGTGACAGTTAAAGGGTTAAAGGAAAGGTTAGAATTTTGTGAATTTTTCAAATGAAAGATCTAAAGGATAAACATTGCAGATTTATTTTCATAGTCACCTTTGCTCTTATTTACCAAGGGTGCCAATATTAGTGGAGGGCACTGTACATGTTGAAAAGCAGATGTTTTGGAAAGTTTTTTTAAAGTCTTCTGCCATCTAGTGGTTTAAAGGAAAATAATATCAAATGCGTCTTTTACCCCGGGGGTGCCTTTAGCCCAGTTGTACCCTTCTAAGTCATTCAAGGCCCACAAAAAGGTAGTAACTTTGTGATTTCTCCTCAGATCGGATTTCTGTGAAGACAGGTGAGGAGCTAAAGATGGATGTTATGTTGCCCAATGCTGATAAAGTGGAGGCAAACTCCAGTGGAGAATGGAGGGAGGTTATGAAAAGAGGCCAAAGGGTCTGGAGCGATCGAATGATTGACAGTGATGGGAACCTGATCATTAAAGAGTTTATGGCCAATGATTCAGGGACATACAGAGTTCTGGACTCTGAAGGAAACATCTTGATTACAGTGATAGTCACAGGTGAGACCAACTCCAGACCAACAGTATTTGGAAAGCTGAGCTTTATTTATGATTTGAGCATGAAACTGTGTGACTGACCTTTCAATATCCTCTATACAATCAACAGGAAAACTGGACAACACAGATAAAGGCAAAACTGATGACACTCAACTTCGTAAGTAAAAGCAGGTGGCATTGAGAGCTTTGCTAGGGGCGGGCGATATGGCAAAAATATCAAATCACGATTTGTTTTCAGAAATATCACGATTCACTTTTATCACAATTTATCACTATTTTGCAAGTTGTCTGTGTAGCACAGCCAAAGTTATTTCCCTATTTTAGAACCAAAGCCTAAATAGATATTTGACATTTTTTTAAATAAAAATAGATAATAGAATTTTTTTTAATACATAGATACATTTATGACAAGAGTGCACCTCAAAAATCTACTTCATAACAGGAGTTCTGACCTTTGTCACAGACTATCTTGTTGCTTTTTTCCCTAACACATTTTAGAAATCATATAGGCTATCAGTTGAAAACTTAAAATCTCAAAATTCACCCTTTGAAAGCCATTTTCAAATCAGACATTTTATTAACATTGAAGCAGAAAATGGAGACACTTTTATAGTCCACGATCAAATATTGTCATATCGCACACTCCTAAGCTTTACAAAAAAAAAAAAAAAAAAAAAAAAATTATATATATCTAGCAGCAATTAGCGGGGTTCGGGCATTTAAGGCCTTTTTGGCTTCTATGCTTTTAGGCTGTAGGCCAACATGAAACAAATGAAATATGATATGAAGATCTAGTTTTTGAGTGAATATATGAGCATTTTTCTTTTTTGTGTTACAATTTGTGGCCATTTAAAATAGAAATTGTGTGGTTTTGAAGCCTTTTTAACTGTTATAGCGCCACCTATGGTCCAATTTCCATGAAACAGCCTGCTCGTTAAGAGTCATTTGACGCATGTTTTCACTAATTTCCGTAAATTTGAGTTTTTGTTTAGGTTTTACAGGCATTTTGGTATATATTGCCACACCCCTTTCCTAAATGACCAAAGGACAAAATTCAACATTTTTTTGATAATTATTGATCTTGAGAGTCCAGAGAATGTTACTGCAGTGGTTTGATCATTTGAGATTAAATGAAAAAGTAGGTTTTTTATTCGCAAAAGTAGGTTTAACATATTTGTGAATATTTATTGAACTATTTGATTGACAGCAATGGTTTTTGAGGCAAAGTTGTTCGGCATGAGGAGATCTATCATATGATATGAAGATATAGTGTATATATGAATATATGGATGTTTTATTGCGATTTGAGTTTTTACAATAGAAATATGTTTTTGACACCTTTTTAACTGTTAGAGCGCCAAGTATGGACCGATCTTCATGAAACTTTGCATGCTTGTTAAGAGTCATTTGGTACATGTTTACACCAATTTTCATAAAGTTAAGTTTTTGTTTAGGTTCTATAGGCTTTTGAGTATATGTGGCCATGCCCCTTTTTAAAATGACCCAGTTACAACCAACCAAAGGACAAAATTCAATTTTTTTTTTGATAATTATTGATCTAGAAAGTCCAGAGAATGTTACTGCAGTTGTTTGAAAGACCTAGGACTAGTTCGCAAAAGGTTTTTCACATAATTGAGAATAATTCATGAACGATTTGGTTGACAGCAATGGTTCTTGAGACAAAGTTGTTCAGCATGAGACCAAATGATATGCATATTGTGTGGATGTGTGAAACACCAAATGATTACAGAGGCCAAAAAACTCATCAGCGCCAACTAGCGGCTGATTTCTTTCAATATTCTTACAGACCTTTAGGGCCATGAGTCAAACATGACCACCGAGTTTCATTCCGATCGGCCGTTAACCTGGTCTAATTGATGCTCAAAATTCATTGTTTGATGGCGGCCGTGTTTTTTGAGATACACCAATGTCCTCATAGACCCTTATGGAACATTGGACCAAGACACTGCATACCAATTTTCAGGTTGATTGGACTAATAATTGCCTAGTTATAGCGTTTTAGGTTGTGTCCTTCTTATAGCGCCACCAAGTGGTCAAGCTCCGCAATTTTTTTTTGTTTGACCAAAAGATTGAGCTATACACGTGTACCGAGTTTGGTGAAGATCTCATTCAGTTCAAGAGTTATAGCCATGTTAGTAAAAATGGCCCCTCACTTTCAACACTACGTGCTCGACCCCTAATAATAATGATAATAATATGCAGTGATCTTTAAAAAAAAAACCACAACAACATTTTAAATAACTGTGTTCTCTTCCCTACTCTCTTTCCTCCTCTATTTCCTTAGAGAAATTAATTTTGCCAGTTGGAGTGTGTCTGGGATTTCTAGTGGCTCTGGCTGTGATTGTGATTACTATCGTCATACGGCAGCGTCAGCAAAGAGATTACATAAAAGTGCAAGGACAGGAGAATACAGAGCTCCCAGAGGTATCAGTGGGACACAATATTGACCTTAACTGAATGTAATTAAACCACACAGAGGCCCTGAACACCTCTGGTTACTTGTAACTTAAAAACCAACATGATTCTGTCAACATATAAAAATATATTAAAACAACAATATAATATTAATGACTAATAAATGAATGGGCATATAAATGACTATAATGATAATTCTACATGATTACATTATTAAATGGAATAATAAAATGATTATAAATGAATAAATGAAAGAAGAATACATGAAGAATGTATATAAAAAAGAGAAAGTAAATCCTTGTATCCTTCAATGGCATCTGCAGCCTTTCACAATAGCAATCCCTTTTAATTTACTTAATGAATGCTTTAAATTAAGGTTTATGGTATTGTGTTCTTTCAGTTGTATTCCACTCATGTTTAACATAAGCTTTTCTCAGCGTATATAAGGATGATTTTGTATGCAGTATGTTGTTCCATTGTACGGTATGTAAATTTAAACAAAACATAGTAAATGACTTTGTCTGCTTTAAACGTTTTGAGAATCCTTCCTTGGGTCATTGATGTTGGAAGCTAAAGTGACACTGAAAATCAGTAAGGAGCTGAAATTAAATGTTCTGTTGCCAAATGCTGATAAAGTGAAGCATCAGAGCAACATTAGGACCAAGTGTAAAGAGGTTTGGAAGAGAAGCGATGGGGTTCAGAGTTGAGAGACCATTAATGGATATGTGGGAATATTATTTTTAAAGTGGACAGCTGAGATTTATTTATCATGATTTGAACAGTAAATTTATGTTAAACTGTGACAAATCTTTCGATATCCTAAATAGAATCTAGTAAAAAAAAAAATAATAATGGGAAATCTGAATTGGACAAATTATGGCAAAATTGATATACAAAAAGGACAACAAGGTAAGTAAAATAGGTGGTGTTAAGAGCTTTACAAAATTTTTAAACAAGAAAAACATATGAGGGAACATATAAAACATAAAAGTGTTGCCAGTGCCCTGGAAGCACTCACTTGTGTGGAATGCTTTCTATTTTATTTCATCTTTCTCGACGCTAAACATGCAGTGATTTACAAAATCGTGACACCCAGAATGGGCTTAAAAGTAATGGAACTTTTACAATGTAAGTTTGCAGCCTGTGTGTTTGTGTGTTCTTACACTGTACCAATAAGGTTTCTGTTTTTGAAAAACTAAACCTGTATCAATGCTAAATAATGTGCGAACATTATAAAAATGGAGGTAACTTTCAGGCTATATATATATATAAGTTTCTTTAATATGAAGGGAAAACAAAATCCAAACCCACATGGCTGTGTGTGAAAAAGTGTTAGCAGCAACAACTGCAATCTTGCAATGAGTCTGTTACAGCGCTGTGCAGGAATCCACTCATCTTGGCAGAATTGTTGTAATTCATAATAATTGGAGGGTTTTCAAGTATGAACCGCCTTTTTAAGGTCATGCCACAGCATCTCAATGGGATTCATGTCAGGACTTTGACTAGGCCACTCCAAAGTCTTCATTTTGTTTTTCTTCAGCCATTCAGAGGTGGATTTGCTGCTGTGTTTTGGATCATTGTCCTGCTGCAGAACCCAAGTTTACTTCAGCTTGAACTCACGAACAGATGGCCGGACATTGTCCTTCAGGATTTTTTAGTAGACAGCATAATTCATGGTTTCATTTATCACAGCAAGTCTTCCAGGTCCAGAAGCAGCAAAACAGCCCCAGACCATCATCAAACTACCACCACCAGATTTTACTGTTGGAATAATGTTCTTTTTCTGAAATGCTGTGTTACTTTTACACCAGATGTAATGGGACACACACTTTCCAAAAAGTTCAACTTTTGTCTCGTCAGTCCACAGAGTATTTTCCCAAAAGTCTTGGGGATCATCAAGATGTGTTCTGGCAAAACTGAGACGAGCCTTTATGTTCTTTTTGCTCAGCAGCGGTTTTCGTCTTGGAACTCTGCCATGCAGGCCATTTTTGCCCAGTCTCTTTCTTATGGTGGAGTCATGAACACTGACCTCAACTGAGGAAAGAGAGGCCTGCAGTTCTTTAGATGTTGTTGTGGGGTCTTTTGTAACCTCTTTTTAAGTTGTCGCTGTACTCTTGGGGTAATTTTGGTCGGCCGGCCACTCCTGGGAAGGTTCACCACTGTTCCATGTTTTGGCCATTTGTGGATAATGGCTCTCACTGTGGTTCGCTGGAGTCCCAAATCTTCAGAAATGGCTTTATAACCTTTTCAAGACTGAGAGATCTCAATTACTTTCTTTCTCATTTGTTCCTGAATTTCTTTTGATCTCAACACAATGTGAGGATCTTTTGGTCTACATCACTTTGTCACACAGGTCCTATTTTAGTGTTTTCTTGATTGTGAACAGGTGTGGCAGTAATCAGGCCTGGGTGTGGCTAGAGAAAGTGAACTCAGCTGTGATAAACCACAGTTATGTTTTAAAGAGTGGGGGGCAAAAACTTTTTCACACAGGGCCATGTGGTTTTGGATTTTGTTTTCCCTTCATAAAAAAACTCTTTATTTAAAAACTGCATGTTGTGTTTGTGTTTTCTTTGATTAATATTTAAACTTGTTTGATGATCTGAAACATTAAAGTGTGGCAAACATGCAAAAAAATAAAAAAAACAGGAAGGGGGCCAACACTTTTTCACACCACTGTATATAAGGGTATATGTAATAGAAGTCAAATATAAGGTAATCTGCAGAGGATTCGGTCACTATATTGCTTACTATTTTTTGCCATTTTTGAATATTGGCATTTACTACAAATAATATGGTCATTATTAGCCTGGTTTAAGAACTGGACTGATAACTGAACTTAATCCTAATGTATGAACTGGGATTTTATTTCTAATAATTCTCAAAAATTAGTAAAGTATTCTTAGAACAAACAGTAAGCATGCATGTCTGTGCCAAACTGTAAAAGTATGCATACACATGTACATTTTATACAATTTCTTAATGTATATTTCTACCATTTTTAATACTTATATAGGTTTAAATAATGTTTATATGTATGGTACAATTTAACCCTTATGTGGTTCTTGGGGTCTTTTTGACTCCAAATGACATTTGCTAAAAAAAAAAAAAAAAAAAAAAAAAAAATATGTTCCCTTTGTTCAAATGGTATGAGACTTTGTAAAACAGTCAACACTATCTTGATCTACAAATAAAAAATAAATAAATAAATAATTGGAATGATATCTTGATTTTATGTTAGTGTGAAAAAAACCCCAACTTTGGGGTATCTGGAGACCCCAGGCAACAAAATGCAATTTTGTAACAAAATAATAGTAAAAAAAAAAAAAAAAAAAAACATTTTCCTGTTTATTAATGTTTTTACTCCACATTTGTGGAGTTTTTGGAGGATTCATTACATTTTTTAAATTTATATAAATTAATAAATAAATATTTTTTATACAACAACAGTTTTTTCATTCATGGGATAACATGGATAATTCCACATAGTTTAGTTTTTTCATTCTTATGTTCATGTGTACTGCTACTCAATATGTAATAGAACTGATTTGTTTCAGTACAAAAAAATCCTGAACTTTGACAAAAAGTAATTTTTATTGTTAGAATTGTGATTTCATAATATGTAGATATGAATTCAACTGAAAAAACTTGTGAAAAGATACCTTTCTGGTGGGCAAACAGCAAATAGCATATAGTGGAGCTCTGCAGCCATCTAGTGGTAAAAGTGATGTTTTGTTACTTTTAAAACTGGATTTTCCAAAAGATGGGCAAAAATCTTACACCAAACCCTGTGAAATGATCCATGTTATCCCCATGAATTAAAGTTAGAAATGTGGGTCTTTTATAAAGTATATACACACACACACACACACACACACACACACACACACACACACACACACATATATATATATATATATATATTTTTTTTTTACTATTATTTTGTTACAAAATTGCATTTTTGTTTCCCGGCACGAAAAATTACCCCGAAGTCCCCGAGTGTGATTTGAAAACGAGGACCGCATAAAGTTTGAACAAAATGGAGAAATGACATTACGGTTTCACATCAGTCACATGACCTGTTCAGCTCTAACAGATGATCTGAGATCAGATGCCAATCATATCACATGATCTAAGCTGTCAGAGAAACAGGTGTTTCCTTCAGAATAAAAGTCAGTGTTGAAGTTAATATTAAATTCATATGTGAATGATTAAATAATTCCCAGTTCAGTCACTGAACATCATGCAGTATTATATTAATTTCCAGTGAAGGATTATAAATCCTACTGCTCTTTATTGGAAGGTGCCAAATATTTCCACACTGTCAAAAAACTCACCTGTCTGTGTGTGCATGTGTGCCAGTCATACTTTTAGTTTTGTTTCTATGTAAAATTGCGGTTAATTGTGCATTGGCTTAGAAAGTATTGACACCTGAACAGCAGAACCATGTAAGTATGCTTTATAATATTTTTGTTTCCTATACTGCTTCTCTGTAAAAACTAAACCTGCTAGTGACGTGGAAAGGAGTCAATGTGTTTATGCTCAATTTATTACTACAATTATGTTTTTTATTAACACTATAAAAAATAGTTTAACTTGAAGTTACCTGGTTGCCTTAAAATGTTGAGTTTATTGGAAAAAAAAGCACAAAAAAAAAAACATTAATACAAAGAAAGGGATAAGTTTAAAATCAACATAACCTCAACGCTTTATCTTACCTGAACATTATCACATTATTAAGTTGACAAAAAGAAAATTGTTGTGATTACAAATAAAGAAAATAATTTCTTACAATGTGGGGTTACTGATATAATTATTTGAATGTTCTACATTTGGTGATTTTTTTTAAACCAGTTGTTTGCATATTGGGACTTTTGGTTTAAAAATATAACTTTTGTTGGTCTAATTTAATAAAATTATGAGATATCTACAGAGTTGAATGTATTCATTTGACTAATTGTACTGATGAGTATAATTCATCTTAATTCACTGAGAACACAACAAACTGGTTCAATGATTTTAATGTTTAGTATGTTTTATAAAAGTTATTACTTTATTTACTTAACATTAACACTTTCTACAATAATGAAAACTTTTTAGCATTCAGATTTAACAAACAAATAAGAGCGTCACTGGCATTAGTACAGTTTTTAGCCAATGAAAGCAACATAGCTTGCATTCATGTAACCACCCACAACGTAATCTCTTCAGCACAATGCTAACCACAAAAATGTCAGTAAATGACAGCTCTTTCCAAAAACAAAAACAGAGCATTTAGCCTGTATCTGTCACATAAACCAGCTCTTCTGCTCTCTACAGGCTGAACTGCTTTTATCTTCTGCTGCTGTTTTGCCATTTCCATGGTCAGTATACAGCCATTTTTGTTGACAAATTGTAACCATTTTTGGTTTTCAGTGTCAGTTATTCTAAGTGATTGTTTCTCTGTTGCGTCATACAGCCAAGTGACTTTGTTTGTCATTTTCTAGTGTATTATGTCATCACACACCATTGATTGATTCAAGAATTCACCACAACTCCACTGACTCATATAGGGTCAAGATTATTTGAGTTAATTTGCAAAAACTTTTCATTGTGCATTCCAATAAATCTCAAACAAAGTGCAGTTGGCTTATTTTGATATTATGTAATTTAACAAAAAAAAAAAATAAAAAAAAAAAATAAAAACATAACATAAAAAAACGTCTCGGGTTACTACTGTAACCTTAGTTCCCTGAGGGAACGAGACGCCGCGTCAGGAACGCTAAGGGGGACGCCATTGGCGGGCCGCACTCTGAATCATGTCTTGCAACTAATGAACGACGGGGGTGGTGACGTCACAGGCGCGGTGACGTCACCGACCAGGAAGTATAAAGCACGTGCGTTTGACGCCCGCGGCAGCTCTAGCATGAAGCGAGCGCCGCAGGGGGCGGGAATTATGGTCCGAGACGCGGGGTCTCGTTCCCTCAGGGAACTAAGGTTACAGTAGTAACCCGAGACGTTCCCTTCCGGGAACTCGAGCCGCGTCAGGAACGCTATGGGGAACGAGACTACCTACGCCCCCATAATTTCCGAACCCTGCGCAGTGTCTGTGCCAGCAGGTGGAAAGGTAAAGAGCATTTGTCTAGCAATATGCGGACAAGAGGCTCTGTAGTCCTCGGCCCTCAAGCACACGAGGAATGGTAGTCTTCCTCTGTCTGGTCGCCAGCCAGAGCGAGAGGTACTCCGCGGCCCTCAGGCACACGCAGAGTCTTAGTCCTTTGTCTGGGAGTTAGCCAGAACAAGAGGGACCGAATGACCACTGTCTAGCACTCGGCGGACAGATGGTGTGTGTAGTCCCCGGTCCGTAGACCCACGAGGACTGAGAGCTTGACCTCCAGGCTCCTCGGCCCTCGGGCACACGAGGAGTGGGTGATCCTTTGCCTGGGGGTGCAGCCAGAGCAAGAGGGATCCAAGGCTCGGCCTGTGCTACGCCAGGACGCGAGAGATGGGCCATTGTCGGCATTCCGCGGACAAGAGGGCACTGCAATCCCCGGCCCTCGGGCTCACGGGAAAGACAGTAGGGGCCTCAGCCTGGTAGCCAGCCAGTGCATGAGGCACTCCTCGGCCTTGTCCTAAGGCAGACGAGGAGTCTTAGTCCTTGGTCAAGGTAGTTTCCGGAACCAGAGGGACCGCATTACACTCGGTCTGATAGCATACTGCGTCAGAACACGAGGACAAGTGAGCCATTGTCTAGCATTCCGCGGACAAGAGGGCTGTAAAAGTTCTCGGCCCGCAGGCACACGAGAATAGAGACCTCCGCCTGGTTCGCCAGTCAGTGCAGGAGGCACCCCTCGGCCCTCGGGCACACGAGGGGTCTTAGTCCTTTGTCTGGGGTTTCAGCCATGACAAGAGGGACTGAAAGCTTGGTCTGATAGTAGTGTCAGAACGCGAGAGTAAGGGCCTTTGTCTAGTTTTCCACGGACAACAGGCTAAGTATTTCTTTGTTTGATTGCAGATCTCTTTAGTTTGGCGAAACTAACTTCTCTTCTTTCCGCAGAAAGATGCGCCTTGAGAAGTCTTCTCCTGGCTAGGGAGGTGGCTGACTCTCCAGGCCTAGCGCACTAGGCCGAGAGCACAGCAGAGCCTGGAGCGGCTCTGAGGTCAAGCTCATAAAACCTAACGAAAGTTAGGGGCGAGGACCAACCCGCAGCTTTGCAGATGTCTTCTATGGGGACACCTGCAGTCAGAGCTCTCGAGGCACTCATGCCCCGAGTAGAGTGAGCCTTGAGTCCCAACGGTGAGGGGAGATCAGAGGACTCGTAAGCAGTAGTTATGGCATCGATGATCCATCTACTAATAGTGGGCTTTGAAGCTGGGCTCCCCCTCTTAGGGGGGCCGTAACAGACGAACAGTTGCTCTGTTTTACGCCACGTGGCAGCTCTGTGGACGTATGCGTCTAATGCTCTGACTGGGCACATGCAGTTCAACTTCCTGTGACCTGGCTCCACGTATGGAGGAGGATAGAACGCCTGTAGCGTTATAGGCTGCGGTGCTAGGGAGGGGACCTTCGGGACGTACCCGACCCTGGGATATAAAAAGGCTTTGGCCATCCCTGGGGCAAACTCTAAGTGGGACGGGGCCACTGACAAGGCCTGCAGGTCGCCTACTCTCTTGAGGGAGGTAAGTGCTAACAGAAGCGCTGTCTTTATTGTAAGTATGCGAGCCGTAGACTCCTCTATCGGCTCAAAAGGGGGCTCACTTAGAGCCTCTAGCACCACAGCGAGGTCCCACGCGGGAACCCTGGGTGTCACTCGAGGCCTCAGCCTGAGCGCACCGCGGAGGAACCGTATGACCAAGGGCTCTCTGCCCACTGAGAGACCACCTAGAGGGGCGTGGTAGGCACTTATGGCCGCCACGTAAACCTTCAAGGTAGAGTGAGCTAGCCCTGCGGAAAGGCGAGACTGAAGGAACTCCAGAACTGTACCGACCGGGCAGTTGACTGGGTCTAAGTGGCGCTCGTGGCACCATCTCGCAAACAAGTTCCACTTGAGGCCATACAGTTTCCTCGTAGAGGGAGCTCTGGATTGGAGAAGGGTCTCAACCACCTCAGTAGGGAGACCCGCTCCTATGAGTTGCGCCCCCTCAGGGGCCACACCCATAACCTCAACTTCCCTGGCTGGGGGTGGCAGACTGCGCCCCCAGCCTGAGACAGGAGGTCCCTCCTGACGGGAATCTCCCATGGAGAGCCGTCGAGGAGAGATATCAGGTCCGAGAACCATACTCGTGCCGGCCAGTACGGGGCTACTAGTAGCAGCCGCACTTGAAACCGACGGACCCGTTCCAGAACTCCCGGGAGCAGAGCGATCGGGGGAAAGGCGTACAGACGCAGCCTCAGCCACGTCTGTGCCATGGCATCCAGCCCCAGTGGAGCTGGAGGAACTAGAGAGTACCAGAGGGGACAGTGCGATGTCTCTCGAGTCGCAAACAGGTCCACCTGTGCCTGGCCAAATATTCTCCAGATCTGCTTCACCACGTCTGGGTGAAGCATCCATTCCCCGGGCCTCAGCCCCTGCCTTGACAGGACGTCTGCTCCCACATTCAGATGTCCAGGAATGTGGACCGCTCTCAGGGAGAGGAGTTTTCCTTGAGACCACAGGAGGATCCGATACGCCAGCTTGAATAAGGGGCGTGAGCGGATTCCCTCCTTGATGGTTTATGTAATAAACTACCGCTGTACTGTCTGTACGAACGAGGACATGACGGTTTCTTAGGTCTGGTAGGAAACTCCTCAGGGCCTGGAACACTGCCAACAACTCGAGGCGATTTATGTGCCATGAGAGGTGGTGAGGGCTCCACAGGCCTTGGGCTGAGCGGCCACTCATGACCGCTCCCCATCCGGTGAGGGACGCATCTGTCGCTAGCGTGACGCGGTGACATGGCGTCCCCAGGACCGGTCCCTGAGAGAGAAACCAGGGTTTCTTCCACATGACCAGGGCACGTAGGCAGCGCCGCGTGACCCTGATCTTGCGGAGTGGGTTTCCCCTCGGGGAGAACCCCCTGGTTTTGAGCCACCACTGTAGTGGTCTCATATGCAGCAGTCCAAAAGGTATCACGTTGGAGGCGGCTGCCATAAGACCTAACAGTACTTGGAACTGTTTGACAGTGAGTGACTGGCCTAGCTTGACCGCATTTACTGCAGTGAGTATGGACTCGATCCGAGCGGGTGACAATTGTGCCCGCATCGTGGATGAATCCCATACCACGCCTAGATAAGTAGTCCTCTGCAGTGGAGAGAGGACGCTTTTCTTGGCGTTGAGTCTCAACCCCAAACTCTGCATGTGAGCGAGAACAACACCTCAATGCTGAACCGCTAACTGCTCTGAACTGGCTAGGATGAGCCAGTCGTCTATGTAATTGAGTATACGGATGCCCTGGAGTCGCAGTGGAGCCAGCGCAGCATCCACACACTTTGTGAAAGTTCGGGGTGAGAGAGCTAGGCCGAACGGAAGTACTCTGTATTGGTACGCTTCGCCCCTGAAAGCGAACCTCAGAAACTTCCTGTGCTGAAGAAGGATGGAGACGTGGAAATAAGCGTCTTTTAGATCTATCGTGACAAACCAGTCCTCGGACCTGACTTGATACACGACCTGCCTGACAGTGAGCATTTTGAACTTCAGTTTTCTGACTGAGCGATTTAGCAGCCTGAGATCTAAGATGGGCCGAAGCCCCCCATCCTTCTTCGGAACAATGAAGTAACGGCTGTAGAACCCGGATTCCCTGTCTTGAGGAGGGACCACCTCGATGGCCTCCTTCCTCAGAAGAGTATCTACTTCTTGTTCCATTACCAGACCCTGCTCGGGGCTTACTAATGTTGGAAATACCCCGCTGAAAGGTGGCGGCTTGGTGCCGAACTGAATAGCATAACCTTTCTCTACAGTACGCAGGACCCACTTTGAAACATTTGGCAGTAGTTTCCACGCTGCCAGAAAGTTTACTAAGGGCACCAGCCTCTCGAGACTGGTGTCTGGATTTACTCGAGGAACTAATTCGGAGCCCTGTAACAGCAAGCTGGCAGGAAACTCCTGAACTAGCTCCACGCTTTCCTGAGGGCCTTGAGGGGGTTTGAAACCTGCACCTGGGGGTACGGTGCAAACCCGCTCGCAAAGGGCTGCCCTCAACGGCCCTGGGCCACAACCGTCAGGGCCGTTTAGCCGAGGACTTCCTAGACTGAAGGACGACCCTCAGGTCGGGCCTTCTGTCAGGGGCCCTCGGCTTAGGGCTTCGCCGTCCCCGCCCTCTAGGCTGCGCCGGAGGAGTACGGGTGGCGACGCTCTGCTTCTGTGCCTCACGGTAGGAGGAGCTCGTACACGGTTGGGGCTGCTCCCGTCCAGCAGCCCCAGAGGAGTAAACACGGCGGGGGAGGAAGGTCCTGAACGCTGCGGCCTGTCTACGGACCTCCTGGTGCCTGGCGACAACTGTATCGACCGAGGTACCAAAGAGGCCGGACGGCTGCAGGGGAGCGTCCAGGAGTGTGACCCTGTCCTTCTCTTTGACTTAGGACAGGGTCAGCCAGAGATGCCTCTCCGCCGCCACCAAGGCTGCCATAGACCGGCCCACTGCGCGGGCGGTCTCTTTGGTGGCGCGGAGAGCGAGATCTGCAGTACGCTGCATCTCCGACACATTCACTTCCTCACCCTCGCTTAACTCCTTCAGCAGGTCGGCTTGATAGGCTTGTAGCACTGCCATGGTGTGAAGGCAAGCGCCAGCCTGACCTGCTGCCGTGTACGCCTTGCCCATTAAGCCTGATGTAACTTTTAGTGGCTTAGTGGGCAAGGGCGGAGCCTTCAAGGACGATGCCGAGCCGGGGGACAGATAGCCCGCAAGCGTCTGCTCAACCCGTGGCATCATCCTATATCCGCACTCCTCCGCGCCCGCGATGTTTCCATAATTCTCAGCGGGATTGAACAGGCGGAAGGAGTACGGCTTCTCCCACGATCTAGAAAGCTCTTTGTGTAGATCGGGGAAGAAGGGAAGGCTTCGCTTAGGAGGTGCTGACTGTGTCCGCAGGAAGCGCTCATCTAATGCGCTTCGCTGCGGCTCATAAGGGTTTCTTAGACTTTCCTCCGCGGGCCAAGCGATGTTGAGCTTGGCCACAGCGTTAGTCAGCACCTCTAATAGCTCCTCGTAGTGAGGCGAACGGGGCGGCGGTTGTGGCTCACTGACATCCGGGGCTGCAAGGTCGACCTCCTCGGAGGAAGACAACAAGAGCTCCGGGATCAACTCTGGAGGGGAAGAAACCGCAGTACGGGCTTCCACGTCCAAGAGAAGATCGCTCGACTGGCTGAGTGAGGGCGGAGATAGGGGTTCACCCGTCTCCATACCCTCCAGCAAATCGAGCTGCGAACCCCACGAGTGCAGCTGCCGCTCCGCCTCGGCGGAAGCGGGGCCACTCCCGCGGGGGACGCTGGTGAAAACCCCCTCCTCGAAGAGGGCTTTCCGGGAGCGAAGCACGCGCACCGGCAATCGGTCACAGTGCGCACAGCCAGCCTTTTCGAGGGCTGACTGAGCGTGCTCTGCTCCCAAGCAGACCACGCATAGACTGTGTGTATCCCCACCAACAATGAAGCGTTGGCAGGGAGGGACACACTGTCTATGCGGGCGCTGAACCGCCACCGCTTTTCTAAGTTGCTTAGAAGTCATTACTCAAATAAAAGTGTACCAAACTGGGCACGAAAAACAGCAATGACTTTAGACAGACACAGACACAGAGCGCTCTCGCTGAATGACAAAAGCTGCCGCGGGCGTCAAACGCACGTGCTTTATACTTCCTGGTCGGTGACGTCACCGCGCCTGTGACGTCACCACCCCCGTCGTTCATTAGTTGCAAGACATGATTCAGAGTGCGGCCCGCCAATGGCGTCCCCCTTAGCGTTCCTGACGCGGCTCGAGTTCCCGGAAGGGAACATGTTTTTTGAACTTTTAAAAAATTATCGTTTTTTGCAAATAAACTCATTCAATATCCAATTGTGGCACTGCTAATATTGTTCACTCCATTTCTATATATTTTCAATCCAGACCAAAAAAAAAAAAAACACAACATTTAATGATGCCAATTACAGAGATTTTTTTCACTTTTTAATACTTTGTGTTGAATGAATATTCCTTTTTTTTTTTTTTTTTCAGGGACCACCCCTAAACTTATTGACGGGATAAAAGGAGACAACATCACACTGCCATGTAAACATAAGGGCAGTGACATTTTTCAAATTGATTTTAGTCGGTCAGAAAACATCCCTGTTTGTCAGACTGAAGAATGTATCGGACGAGTATTTAAACAAGGAAACTGTGACATTGTCATCAAGAATCTGAGCTTCACTGATGCTGGGAAATACATTTTAAATGTCCATTTCATTATTAATCAGACAATGCTGACGCTAACCAGGATGTACCAACTTTGCGTTGCTGGTAAAGTAAAATCTGATCAAACAACATGTGCTTTCTGTTTATCTTTTAGTAACAGTGTGGTATTGTATGTAACAAGCAACGACTCTCAATAGAACAGGCCTAAAACTCAGATTATTGTGGTTATGGCTTTCATAAATGACACTAATATAATAATGATTAATATCTTTGTTTCTCCTCAGATGAGATTTCAGTGAAAATCGGTGAGGAGCTGAAGTTGGATGTTCTGGTGCCAAACGCTGATAAAGTGCAGCATCAGAGCAGAAGAAGCACAGGGTGGAAGGAGGATTGGAGCAGAACCGATGGAGTTCAGAGCGAACGAAGGACCATCAGAGATGGAAACCTGATTATTAGTCATTTTACAGCCAGAGACGCAGGAACATATGAAGTTCTGGACTCTAAAGGAAACATCTTGATCATGGTGACAGTAAGAGGTGAGAACAGCTTATTGGATGACTACAACATTATTTTAAAATCAATTTGACAGCTGAGGTTTTATAATTTTTTGATATATTTGATTATTTGATTTCAGTATCCTCTGCAGCATTTACAAAATCACACTCAAAGGGAAAACTCAATAACACAAATTATGACAAGAGATATGACAGTGAAAAATACAGTAAGTAAAACTTACTCAGTAAGAGATTTAAAAAGTCTTTCGCATTACAGCTCAATACCATTGTCAGGTGTTTTTCAAGCTCTTAAAATGCTTTAAGTTGCAAGAAACTCGACACAGAGAATTATCTGCTGTCAGACTTTGGTCAAAGCTCAGAAATGGCATTTCTGGATCTCTTCAGGTGAGATTTTGGCGAAAATCGGTGAGGAGCTGAAGTTGGATGTTCTGCTGCCAAACGCTGATAAAGTGCAGCATCAGAGCAGAAGAAGCACAGGGTGGAAGGAGGATTGGAGCAGAACCGATGGAGTTCAGAGCGAACGAAGGACCATCAGAAATGGAAACCTGATTATTAGTCATTTTACAGCCAGAGACGCAGGAACATATGAAGTTCTGGACTCTGAAGGAAACATCTTGATCATGGTTACAGTAAGAGGTGAGAAAAGCTTATTGGATGACTACAACATTATTTTAAAATCAATTTGACAGCTGAGGTTTTATCATTTATTGATATATTTGATTATTTGATTTCAGTATCCTCTACAGCACTTACAGAATCACACTCAAAGGGAAAACTAAACGACACAAATGACGACAAGCCTTATGACAATGAAAAACACAGTAAGTAAAACTTACTCAGTAAGAGATTTACAAAATCTTTCGCATTACACCAGTACCATTTTCAGGTGTTTTTGAGGTTTTTGAAATTGCATGAAACTCGACACACACAGAATTATCTGCTGTCAGACATCGGTAAAAGCTCCGAAATTACATTTCTGTATCTCTTCAGATGAGATTTCTGTGAAAATTGATGAGGAGCTGCATTTGCCAGGTTGGAGCAGAAGTGACGAAGTTCAGAGTGAACGAATGACAGACAGTGATGGAAACCAGATCATTATTGAGTATATGGACATTGTTATGGACCCTGAAGAAGAAACCTTGATTACAATGAAACTCAGAGGTGAGAGAAACTTAATGGATGATTAGAAATTTACAGAAAGCGTTTAAACAGGTGATGTTACATCATGCTTTGACAGCAAATTAATACTAAACTATATGACTAACCTTTCAATATCCTTAGGCTCAATGCTTTACAACAGGGGTTTTCAAACCTGTCCTGGAGCCTCCCCTGCCCTGCACATTTTGTATGTCTCCCTTATTAGGCACACCCAATTCAGGTCTTGCAGTCTCTACTAATGAGCTGATGATTTGAATCAGGTGTATTAGATGAGAGAGACAAGCAAAATGTGCAGGGCAGGGGAGGCTCCAGGACAGGTTTGAAAACCCCTGCTTTACAAAATGTTAAAACACAGTTTAAAAACAAATAAAATGTGCTCTTTCCCCAGCTTTCCTCCTACCTGTTATGCTTTGGATTTCCCCAGTTGGACTGTCTGTGGTTTTTGTTCTGGTTGCTGTTAAAAGAAAAAAGATACTTCGCAGCTTCTTGAAAATTGGCCAACAGAGTTTAAAAACCATTTCAATTAATACAAAACTTTTTTAGCCACATTTATGGACCATGTGTTCTGGATTGAACATTACTTTGCTCATGTTCGGTCACTTGCAGGTGCAGATTAACACAACATTAAGTCATTGCACAAATGTTACAGGTTAATATATATATATATATATATATATATATATATATATTTAACGATACAACTACATGTGTTGGATATTGTGGTTTCGTTTTTATTTACTGCACTATATTCCATTTTGAATGTAATTAGTTTAAAATGGATTGTGTTTTGAATAGTTTACTATAAAGTTCTGTAAAAGTGTTTTAATGTTTGTTTTTTTACCAAACAGTTGTAGTATTCTGGAAATGTTCATTATAAAGGGCTTGACTGTTTTAACTTAAATGCACAAGGCTTCTGGTTTCATTACAAAACCGCTAGTTATACTGCCTGATATTGCAACTGTTTGATGTTTTGTCATAATTATAAACACACTGGTTTATAACATTTACTGCACTGTGATATTCTTCTAGTTATTTACCAAGAAATAAGGTGAATAAAAAAAAAAAAAACCTGAAGTTGTACTAAACAAGGGGTGGCTCTTTGATTTGCAGGCTGAAAGAGCCAGTCCTTATTGCTGAGTCAAATGATCCGGCACCCGAAATTCTGTTTAGAAAGTATGTTAATGTAATCTGGATGCACTGCGTCTGCTATGTCGTCTTTGCTATGTGACAGCATTTTGCAAAAACCTGTGGCATAGTTCCCTCTGGCTATACAACAATAATATTTCCATGAAGTGGAGCCACAAAACCACATTATGTTGAAGGAAAAAGTGTACAAAATTCCTTCACATTAAAAGGATGCACAGACACCCAAGCACTTAACTACAATACAAAACTACTTAACTACAATATGAAAGCAACAATACGAGCCTAAGCTTTATAGCCTGATTAAAATTATTTTTCAAAGCTGCAACTTCTGCCAACTCAGTCTACCGAAGGACAAAACAGGAAGAAAACTAATGCTACTATAAGTTTGTTTTACGCAACTGCATTTTTACATGTAGAAAACGAGCTCAAAAAGAACAGCAAACGTATGCTTTATTGCACATTATATGTTCATTTAGAGAAGCATTAATATGTCTGCATAAGCTAAGCTTAAGAGAAATAAAAATGCCATCTGTTTTATGGCACAAGGTTTGATTAAAAAAGATGTCTACAACAACAAATGTGTTGTTGAGATCTCTGATCAAATAAACAACAGAACATCTTAGAAATTGTGTGTTTGTGCTTTTTTCCCCACAGTAAACCCGATCATTACCAAAAACAAACCTCTTCAAACACCACAGTATATGCAATGACAAAAAAATCTGTCTTCACACTTTATCAATGTCGTGCATTTAACATTAACAATAGTGATTTCGTGACTGAATGTATTAAGACAATGCAATTAAAACCACAAAATATAGGGTTAAACGGACTACTGCTGGCATTACAGGGGCATTTCAGGATTTCTCTCAATATAATGGACTTCTATGGTGCCCCTGAGTTTGAACTTCCAAAATGCAGCTTCAAATGGCTTTAAACTATCACAGCCGAGGAAAAAATGGTCTTATCCAGCAAAACGATCAGTTATTTCCTAAAAAAAAAAAAAAAAAAAAAAAAAAAATCACAATTGATATAATTTTAACCTCAAATGTTTGTCTTGTCTAGCTCTGTGTGTACTCTGTGTAGAGATTAAAAAGTATATAAATTGAAATCGTTTTTAGAAAATAACCAATGGTTTTGCTAGATAAGACCCTTCTTTCCTCGGCTGTGATCATTTAAAGCCATTTGAAGCTGCATTTTGGAAGCTGAAATTTGGGGACACCATAGAAGTCCATTTTATGGAGAGAAATCCTGAAATGTTTTCCTCAAAAACTATTTCTTTACGACTGAAGACAGACAGACATGAACATCTTGGATGACAAGGAGGCGAGTACATTATCTGTACATTTTAGTTCTAAAAGTAAACTACCCCTTTACATAGAAAAACACTGTTACTGCTACTCTTTTTCATGCAACATGATTCAATATTCAATACAATATTGAGCTAGTGAAGCGATCCAGTGGCATCTGCCAAAACCAGTTTGAACAAATATATGCCTTAGTATCATGATCAGCAGGACGTGTGATAAAAATGTGTTATATGTACATACACTGTAAAAGGTTTTCAACAGATTCAACTTAAAAACCTAAGTTCAGCAGCTACCTTAATTTAAGTTAAATCAGCTTAAAACTACAAGTCATTTCAACTTATTACAATAAAAATTATAACTTGTGAGTTTAAATGACTTAAGTTGATTTAACTTATAATCTTAAGGCAGCTGCTAAACTTAAGTTAAGTTAAAACTGATGAAGACTTTTTACAGTGTATTTTCAGGTCTTAATGTTAAATGCATTATTTACAGTTCAAATATTAAAACGAAGAAACTATGTGTTTGCACATTTTCTGATTGAAAACCTCTTCAAACACAACAGCAGAATTTATCAGATTTCTTAATGTTCAAACAAAATAATGTAGAGATCACCATCACTGTGAATTAATGTGGAAGCGTACACTCTTAAAAATAAAGGTGCTTCACGATGCCATAAAAGAACCTTTGTCTAAATGGTCCCATAAGGAACCTTCAACATCTGAAGAACCTTTCTTCACAAACAGTTCTTTGTGGCGACAGGTGGTTCTTCAGATTATAAAAAGGTAAGAAAGAGATGGTCCTTTAAAGAACCTTTGACAATTTTTGTGAAACCAAAAAAGGTTCCTCTGCACTCTTAAAATTAAAGTTCTTTTAAAAGGTTCTTCACAGCGAAGCCATAGAAGAACAATTTTGGTTCCACAAAGAACCATCTCTTTCTTAGCTTTTTATAATCTGAAATAAAAGTTTTTCAGATTTTAAAGGTTCTTTATGGAACCATTTAGACCAAAAGTGTTATTCTATGGCATTGTAAAGTATGTTTATTTTTAAGAGTGTAAGGCATCACTGTGAAGAACCTTTTAAGTACCATTTTTATGAGTATTAACAAAGACTATAGAATACCCCACACACAGCCTATGTTTAACTATCCTGTGGTAACATTAAATAAAACAAGACAGAGCTTCACCTCACCAGTTTTACTTTCATTCATAAAATACAATATGCAAATGTAACATGAATCGCCATAACCATTCATAAACACTCTAATTTGCATAATAATAACAACATTTATTGCAATCGCTTCATTTCAGAGCCTTTTAAAAAACTTTTTAAAAAATCTCTGCTCCATCATTACTTCTAACTGGTGACGCGGTGCGCAATGACAGTTGGGTAGTTTTCCCCGTCCACTTCCTGTGAAGTGAAGTACCTTTGTTCCCTTATTCCCTATGCCGTTCGCAGTGCCCTTTGAACTAAACATGTTCGCTCCCTTCGGTTTGGAATCTCACTTAGATGGCGGAATACCCAGTGAAGTCCACTTCGCAGTCCACTTACAGTCAAATGGAACGCACCTGTAGTTTTGAATGGGGAAAAAGGCAACGTTCATTATGGCCGCGAAGCCCCGCCTTCTTAGTGAAAGAGCCAATAGTTGATTAGTAAAGTCAGTGCATCACTGCAGCTGCCGTTAGAAGTCCCGGGCTGCGTTCGAAACCGCATACTTCCACACTATATAGTAGGCAAAAAGCAGTAGGCGAGCAAAAAAGTATGTTTGAATGTTCAGTATTCATAAAAGAGTAGGCGAGAATCAGTAGGCGAGTGCACTAATTCTCGCGAGATTCGGACGAACGTCTACTTAAAGTGCGTTCGAATATGCCTACTTACCTACTATATAGTAGGAAAAAAAGAGTACGTGAAGAAAGAAGTACGTTCGAAACCTCAGTATTCATAAAAGAGTAGGCGAGAAATCCCCGGATGTCCTACTGCTTCAGCCCAGATTCTGAAGTGTTCATCTGATGCACACTTTTCAATCCCAGGAGGCCACAGGAGACTAAAACGTCATCATCGAACGTGATTGGGAACCGCAACGAGAGTGTTTACAAATGTGAGTATTACAAACCAAAACACGGTTCCCTGTCTTAAAATCGTATTTGTTGAGCTGTATCGTAAACTGCTGATTTGCATAAGGTGTCAATACGTGTAACGTTAAAGTATATTTGTGATTTCGCTGTAAAACACGTTTTATTACGTATAGCGACCATAGCATCTTAAAGATGATTACTAAATGTTTAACAACTGAAAGGAACATGTTCTGAAAGAATTAGATGAGCACATCACAACACCAAACAGACATCTAAACGAGTGATGGACGTTATGTGAGTTCTCTATGTAGAATTCTCTGTTGTCAACACTGCTTTAGATTAATGTAATGTAAATAAACATAGTTAGTAAACAAGTAAACATGAGTTATCTATGTCATTTGTCTAATAGTACTGTTGATAAATTCAGGAGCATTTGTATTGGATAAAAAGCCAATTAACACAACAGCTACCCCATAAATGTAGTATTGAGCACATGAATCAGAGGGAGCTGAATCTTGTGTGGATGTTACAGGGACAGATGAGACAAGTATGTTTGTCTGGTGAAGGGTGATTGATGAAGCAGTGCTTCCATCAAAGGCTTTGAGTGAGTACACTACAGACATCTATTTAAACCTTAAGTTGCAGGTTTTTTTAATAATAAAAAAAACTTTAAGCACTTTTCTGATTCTAGATTTCTGTGCCTTTGTTGCAGGTATTTTGCGGTGGAGCAGGACCTGAAAGGAAAGGTGACAGCAGCATTTGTGGGGAAAAAAGTTAAATCTGTAACTTAATATAAAGTTAGCTAATTTTGTTACTTCTAATAGAGATCTAATGAAATTGTGCTGTTAAAATGACAACTTTTGTATTGTATTTGTGCATCTTTGTATGATCTGAAATGTCTGCTGCAGACTGGTGTGTGCAGTGAGAAAAGACAAATCCACAGCAGCATCCTGGAAATGGTCAAGTGCCATCGATGAGACCCTCCATCACTCCACCTGCCCTTTGTCTCATCTGGACCAGATGTTGCTGTGGTCTCTTCATCCTCAGAGACCAAAGAGCCAGCGAGAGCATCTAGAGAAAGACTAAAATACCAATATGTCTGAATAAAGCTTTGTTCCATGTGTCTTTATTTATGTTCATGGTTACTTTATTATTTTACTCATATATCCATGTTGTTATCAGTAAATAAAATATAAGTTTCATTAACATATGCATTAATTAATTACTTGATAAAAAAAACATGCTTGTTTTACTAAAAAAATATAATTAATTATAGGTCAACATTTATCATTATTATTGATCAGTGCATTCTGAGGTAATCTTAATTTCTAAGTAGTAATACTTGCATTTTTTTTAGTGTAAAATCCTCAAAAAACACCTCCAAACACAAGATCTTCAAGCAGCTGATCCACATCTCCTTTGTGCAGATATTGCAAACATGGAGGAATATGTACTAGGTAGGGTTGTTGTGTTACTGATGCTATGAGGTGTTTGAGCACCTGTTGTGCTTATTTTCAATTTATTACTAATACTACCTAGCTTACAATTACAGGCTCAGGGTAAGATGGTATTTATCTTTAACAATGAACAATCATAATGAGAAAAACTAAAAACAACTATTAGGCTTGCTTACATCATAGTATGCAATTATATACACAGGGAGATATGATTAAATATCTCTGAATAATCAAAATATTCACATCATCGTTTATCAAAAATTGGATTTGTTTTTGTTATTGATAAGACTCAGGGATGAAAAGAGAAATTCAACAAGAATTTAAGCTAGCATTGCGTGTGGATAAACAGTTTTGAATACAAAACAAAAGAAATAACTTATTCAAAAAATAAAGAATTTGGGTTTTCCTGACAAAAATTATTTCTTTAAGAATTAAAAAATACAAAAACCTAAATGAACCCAAAACGTATCTGTTATACTACAATCACAATAAAAGAACAGCTGTTTCTTCAACATGACCACAAAATGAACAAATTTCATCAATATCAAAATATTTATAGAAAGATGAATTAAACACTTGTTATAGCGTCGTTGGTCACATGATAACGTCAACATGGCGGAAGAGGTGCAGATCACATCCATGCTCAACGAGATTTGGCTGTAGAGTACGTACTGTTTTAGCGCTCGTTAAGTAAGTACTTATTGAAATCAAGTACCTACTCATTGAGTATGCGGTTTCGAACGCACCCACTAACTCACGACTGCTCCTACTGAATAGCAACAGAACTTGGCGAATTACTCCCTCTTGTGACGTCATGTGACGCGGTGTGGGGAAAAAAAGCTGTTTTTGAGAGCGGTCAAGGAAACTGTCACTTTGTCTTATAAATTTGTGCCCTTACGTTTTGTAAAATATTTTCAAATCCTGCATTAACGGTTCGCATAGTATTTTCATACACGGATATGTTTATCTAAAAGAAAAAAAATTAACCTGCAATATGCACTTTAAGGTAAGTCAGGCATCAGCCGTGGTCCTTGCATGGATAACCGGATTCACCATGGATTTGGAGTTAAAGGTCCCATATTGTCAAAATTGAAATTTCCTGGCTTTTTTCATGATAACTGAGATCTAGGGGATATGTAACTACCATATAAGTTTCAAAACAGTCAATCCACAGTAAAATGCACAGAGCCTGCATAAAGTAGCTGTTCATTTTCACGAGCCACTGTGACTTCCGTAAAAATGTGACGTCCGATCTACTCAGTCACCGCCTTCAGTCACCACCCTGAGCACCAACCACCGTCCCACCCTCATTTTGTCAAATCCAAAGACAACACGAAAACAAGTCGAGAAAACCCTGTTCAGTCGAAAGATGTCAAGCTACATCATTGCACAGGCTTCCGAACAACGTTAATATAAGAGACCAGAGGCACGTCAACTTCAGCCTCTTTCACACAGCGATTCCACAAAATACATGGATAATGTGTCCCATGATTTGTTCCGGAATTGTTTAATTTGGTTCATTCACAGTTGTTTTCCGGAATCTGTGAGTGCTTTACACACAACCCATAAAGACCTGTGACATTTGGATGTGAGATGTAATGCGACACGTACATTTCACTAAACTGAAACTAACCTGATGAACGATCTGTGCTTCAGCGCTGATAGTGAGGAGTTCCTTGATCGCTGCTTCATTCCACTTTGCACATATTTTTTCGTCGTGAAGAGTCGCAGGGTAACGTGCATCATCACTACAACACTTCCTTTATGGTATTTGGTTCTGGCTTTTGTTCACACAGTGCTTCCCGTAATTTTCCGGAATCAGCACGCATTGTGAAAGGGGCTTTACTAAAGCAACAGTTACGTAGCTTACTGCATTCAGTGTTTGAAAAAGAAAAAACATTAATGATCATTCTGAAATATCCTGTTGCGTATCATCAAGCCACAGCAGGTTAGGCTACAGCATACATGACCGTAGTTAGTTGTGGTTGGCCTGGCTGTGCGTCACTCAGAAAACAACAGGCCAATCAGAAGAGAGGCTCATTAATATTAATTAGACGGGACAAAATCGACCTGTTCTTGACAGAGCTCCTAAAAAAGGAGCTGTAAAATATATATTGAGATGGATTTTGGCACTTAATACCGCAAATATATATTCTTAAGGACATCAACAACTTATTAGCAATGCATATAATTATTTAGAAATTAAGTTTTGATATATTCACAGTAGGGAATTGATCTTTACTTAATATCCTAATGATTTTCGGCACAAAATACAGTTGCAATCAAAATTATTGAACCCCCTTGACCTACAAGACATTTTGCTATTTTTTCACAAAATTTTGTGAAAGCAATTTAACAAATGGATCAGTACACTGTTGGAGGAAGTTTGTTAATACACATTTCAGTAATTCTGAGAACATAAGTTGATCAATAATGAAAGAAAATCAAATTGGCTCTAAACGTTCATGTTCACATTGATTCAACCCCTAAACGTGAAATTGGGTGCAGAATATTTTATTCTTTAAACCCACCAATAAATGCTGCTTGGAAATGCTTAAAAGCATCTGTCACCTCTCTACTGCAATCTTGGCCCATTCCTCACCTCAAAAAGCTTTCAGATCACTCATAATCTTTGGTTTTAACTTTGCCACAGCTTTCTTTAAGTTCAACCAAATATTTTCAATGAGAATTAAATCTGAAGACTGAACAGGCCACTCAAGAACATTCTATGACTACACCCTGAACCAAGAATAAGTAGATTTGGATGTGTCCTTTGGCATGATTGTCCTACAGGAAAGTCCTTTAATCACTAGCTTCAGTCTTTGGACCAAAGGCATCACAATTCTTGTCAAAATGACCTGATACTTCAAAGAATCCGTGATGTCCTTTATACGGTCATGATTTTTACTTCCTGTAACAGTAAAACACCCCCATAACAGGACTGGCCCATCTCCAAGTTTGACGATGGAGATGGTGTTCTTCTGCTCATAAGTTTTGCCTTTTTTGCATCAGAATCCAGGGGTCCAAAAAGTTCCAGTTTGGTTACATCACTCCATAAAACATTCTTCCAGAACTCCACAGGTCTATCCAAATTAAGTTTTAGCATGTTCAAGTCAGCCTTTTTGTTCTTCTTGGCCAAGAGTCGTATTTGGCAAGATGCCTCAACGTGAAAGCCATACTTGTCTAGTGTTCAACCTGTACATTGCAGGTTTTTCTCAGTTGCTCTGACCAAACATTTTGTGATATTGTGCTTTTTTTTGTTCAACACCCTCAAGAGGTTTTCTGGTACAACACATTTTAAACTAGGGAATAAGGCTGCCAGCTGTGTCTCTATGAATTGTAAATGTCTTAGAAATGTTCATGTAGCCTTGGACTTTCTAATATAATACAATTATTTCTTCTCTATAGCTTTTGTGAGAGCTCTGTAGACTTTACCATATTTGCTTCTCAACTTTAGCACATGCATGGGCTAAATGTATGTGTAATAGCCCAAGCTAATTCTGTGTTTTTTTAATATAATAGTGTTTTAATAGAATAGAATTTGTTCCCTACCATAAAAATAAGTCACTTAAAATGGCAATATTGAATAGGGGTTGAATGATTATGACATAGCTGTGTTATTAAAAAAATCCTATAATTCAAAAACATTACATTATATATTGACATTATCACTTTTAATATGCCAGCAAACTGTTGTAAATGCAATTTTTATAAAGTTCTGGATCTTCAGAAAAGCTTGTATTTGTAAAGTTCTGCCGTCTTTGGGGGCTTGAATAATTTCAAATGCAACTGTAAAAATGTATAATTTTGACCCATACAATGTATTTTTGGCCACTGCTATACACCCTTGATACTTAAGACTGGTTTTGTGCTCCAGGGTCACATATTAATAATAAATAATATGTTTATATATAATATACATGTTTAATATAATAAATATTATTGTGTAAATCAATTTACAGGGGGAAATTTTATCCCTTAAATATTGTGGGGTTACTCAGAAGATGTCACGGTTAGCGTGCGGATGGAGAGGTGATGGAATCCAGGGAAACGAAGTATAAACAAAAACACACTTTATTAAATAAAACAAACAGAAATCCAGGCATAAAAGGGGAAACTGGTGCAACAATCACAACGACAGACAAAAGGGGGTGAGCAAACACAGACTTAAATATACTGAGACAAGGGCGTGGTAACAAATGAGATAACAAGATAACGAGGGGGAAGTACAAATAAGGGCATAGACTAAACCAACTGAAAATGAACCAAAAGGGGGAGACAAGGACTAAACCAAAATGACTATGAAACATAAGGGGAGAAAACACTGGGAGAACAGAACAAGACATAATCCTGACAGAAGAATGTTAAATGCCCCAGGGAGTACGCCACTGTAAAAAATTAGGGGATGCAGAAAGTGTTGTAAATGCCTTGTATACACCAGATCATTTGTAACATCTAAGAAAGGTCTACAAATGATGAATTGTTTGCACTTTACATTAGGGGATGTAGAAAGATTTGTAAATGATTTATCCATGCGTTTACACAACAGATTTTGAATACTTTCTTGTGTGTACAAACATAAGCTGCATCCCAAATGATGCACTACACACTCTGCACTTATTCACTATCCACTTATGCACTCAACCATGTCTTGGGTATTGCCTTAATTTATATTTTCTACAAAAAATGTAGTTAGTGAACAAAGACAACAGCAGAATTTAAAGGTGCCATAGAATGCAAAACTGTGTTTACCTTGGCATAGTTAAATAATAACAGTTCAGTACATGGACATGACATACCATGAGTCTCAAACACCATCGTTTCCTCCTTCTTAATCTGGTGTTTGCAAAAGACCACTGAAAAATAGGTCAATCCTAACATACTGTAAGTAACGTCAGTACATCAGTAAAATAAGGCCAGCCACTGAAGGGACACGGTTAGCTTAATGCTAGCGCTAGCCTGTTACATTGCAGTACATAAGATTTCACTTACCACATAAACAGAGTAAGACTGCGCTGATGATGGCCAATGATTTACAGATCCTGAGCATCACTGACAGCATCTAAACTTGTGTGGTAAGTACTTGCGTTGCTGCATTATAACGTTACACAGAGCACATGCGATCACAATAGTGAGAGTAAAATGATTGCGCATTCAAAACGGCAGATTCAACAACCCATATTAAAAGCTGCTAGAACTCCGTAATTAAATATATATTTTCCTCCATGAGCCAGCTATTGAGATGAGCCGCACTGTGAAACAGCCAATCAGAGCAGAGCTCATTAATATTCATGAAGCTTCCAAATAAGGCAATAACAGAGCATTTCATTCTAGGGACAAATCCTACGGTTGTAAATGGACTTGTAAAACCGTTTCTGGAGATTTTTTGCCCTTTCCTATGCCATATACCTTCTATGTAGATATCAGAGAACAATTTAAAATATTGTATCAATGCATTCTATGCCACCTTTAAGTAACCTATTTCATGTTAAACAAGTGGTTTTTGAATTTTCTTGTCTGTAATAAAGGTCTTTTTTTTCAATGATGACTGTGATTATTACAGTGTTGCGACATTGGTAACTTTAGACGGTTGAGAATTTTTAATTATAGGCCTATCCATTGTGTACTATAATCGTACAGACATCACACAGTGTATGTCCAGCTTAAGACATTCGCTGGAAGTCAATTTTTAGTTCTTGTTTTTCTCTTGTTCATTGTTCCTTCACCAATTCTGTAATAGCAGGTTCATCAATAATGCTCCATCTTCACTCGACTGATCAGTAAATAATTAACCTTTTTAATTAACTAGTTAACTAATTTAACGCTTGTGTACTAGCTTTCCGTATCTGATGATAATGTATTCCACATTTTGGAGCATAATTTGCAAAGGCCCCATCACTGATTTTCTATTGTCTATAGCTGCAGTATTACATGATCTTTAAGTTCTTGATAGTGTATAATAAATGAGAGAACTGGCAATATAATTAGGTCCTTGCCCATTACAGGCTTTGTATGTAATGAGGAGGACTTATCCACCCTTTTCCTGAGTAAATGATGAGCACCACCATTACAAATTCTAACTTCCGACTGGATGCTCTTCAGCTCATAGGTTCCCATTCTATGAGTGCCCATCTGTTTTTAATATAGCTGACTTTGGCAGCCATGTGACATCTACACACTCTGTAAAGTGATGGCGCTATGAATCCATGTGCTTTTTAAATTCAGTTTAATAGGTCTAACATTAGATTATCAGCTTGGAAAGAAACACTGGTGACTGGAAATGTAAAGCATCCTTTTAGTTATGAGTTAGGCATGACTTCTGCATTCAGGAAAAAGATGGAGAGGAAATAAGTAATAAGCAAAATTTTATTATTATTATTTATTATTAATACCTACATATAAACAATGAGGTCAGCCAAGAAGCTGACTGAGTAAAGCTAGAGAAGAGCAGGAGACGAAGTGATGATAAAAAAGAAGCACTGTTTATTAAATAATCTGTTTCGATGTTCAGACTTCATCTGATGAACACAAATACAAATGTAGTGTTATTATACCACAAAAAATACTAATGGAAAATTTGTGCTTCACAACAACCTCTGAAATAGAGACATTCTCTGATCTCTACTCGCGAAGACAAACAGCATAAAAATAATAATATAATATAAAGGACAAATTAATGAATAAATCAATTAAATAAGTGTACAAGTGGTTTAACTGATTATTATAAGTGCAATACTGAGATGAATACATGATAAATGATTATAAATGAATACATTAATGAATATTTAATAATAATAAAGAATAAATGAAGAATACATTTAAAGTAAACAACACAAATGTATGGTTACTCTTTTGAAATAACACACAGGTTGCTATGAAGAATCCTTAAAAACCAAACAGCTTTACAACATCACCAATCAAGAACAGTGTCATAGTTGATTTATATTATATTACACTTCAGATTCTGTAAAGCAGCTTTCCAGTGTTTTTACTCACAGACTAAATTTGCAATCAATTAAGCAACTAAATGTAATATTTATTCAAATGTATTAGCACAATATTTAAAAATTTCTAATTGTTTTAGTAGTGCAAATGTCAGGAAAAAGTAAATGATAAAGCAAACAAAAAATACAATTTCTTGTTTCATGCATGCTGTTTTTTTACCATGTTGATATTGCACTGTTTTGTTCCATATGCTCACAATATGTTTCCTAAAGTTTATCATAATGCAGTGATGCAGAG
>NC_133377.1:43311492-43361492 GCF_049309525.1 Garra rufa
AAATAAATATATATTATAAAAAATATATATGGTATATTTTAAATTTACTAAATTACAACTTTGTCATTATAAATATGTGATTAAGTTAAGTTTCAATAGAAATACAGTGTGTTTATTTGGTATGTTTTTACACATATTTTAAAGACAGAAATAATTATAACATTAAATATGATGTACATAAAGCATTAGAAATCACCTTTGAGTAGAGCTAATTGCATTTATCAAATTAAACTATAATACTTTTTATTTAGTTTGCAAGCAAAATGCAATTAAGTGTCTGAAAATATATAGTCAAAAAATTTTTTAAATGTTTTTTTGAGTTTCTTCTGCTCACCAAGCCTGCATTTATTTGATCCAAAGTACAGTGAAATTTTGAAATATTTTTACTATTTAAAATAAGTGTTTTATATTTGAATATATTTTAAAATGTAATTCATTCCTGTGATTTCAAAGCTAAATTTTTAGCGTCACATGCTCCTTCAGAAATCATTCTAATATTCGGATTTGCTGCTCAAAAACATTTATTATTATCATGTTGAAAACGGCTGAGTAGAATTTGTTTTGGGTTTCTTTGATGAAAGGAAAGTTCAGAAGAACAGCATTTATCTGAAATGGAAATCTTTTATAACATTATAAATGTCTTTATCATCATTTTTGATAAATACAGCATCCTTGCTAGATAAAAGTATTAATTTCTATCATTTCTTTCCAGAAAAATAGTGTATAATGTTACAAATGCCTTTTATTTCAGAAGAATCATGAACAAAATGTACTAAACTGTTTGAAATATTGATAATAATGAAATATGTTAGCTTAAACAGCAAACCAGCATATGTGAATGATTTCTGAAGGATCATGTGACACTGAAGGCTAGAGTAATGCTGCTAAAAATTCAGCTTTGATCACAGAAATTAATTGCATTTTGAAAGACGTTCTAATAGAAAACAGTATTTAAATAATACAAATTTTACAGTATAACAGTTTTTGCTGCACATTGGTCCAATAAATGCAGGCTTGGTGAGCAGAAGAAACTTCTTTATAAAGGCATTTAAATATATTCTTTTAAAGTGTATTAATTATACTATAGATACTCGGTAACACTTTAGAATAGGGAACGCTTATTCATTATTAACTATGAATTTCTCCTCAATAAATTCCTAATTTGCTGCTTATTAATATTTAGTTAGGTAGTTGTTAAGGTCATGTAGAATGATGCATTAATATGTGCTTAATTAGTACTAATAAATGGCTAATATTCTATTAATATGCATACTAATAAGCAACCAGTTAAGAAACCGTAAAATAAAGTGTTGCCAGATACTCTTTAATATAATAATATTTCCGAAGTGATAGTTTAAATACTTTGGTCTTTATATGACCAGTTGTATTTTTGCAAATAGACACTTTTTATGTTTGTCTACTAAAATTATAAATAGATTAGATCAGATTTGTGTATCCAAACTTACTGGTAGTAGAAAAGTAAAGTATTTCAACACCCAATGAATACAGACAGACTTCATCTTCAAACTGAGCTGAAAGTCCAGCAGCAGTGATTGACTGATGTTGTTGTCTCAGGTTATGGGAACCGCGTGTGGATAAACCCGTCTCAGCGCACCAGCGGCGATTACATCCAGCCGTCCTCATTCTCTCGCGGTGGGAATAATGACTGGAGCCGAGGAGGAGGAGGAGGAGGAGGAGGATCGTCACGAGACATCAATAGCTCAGACTTCAGCTTCAGCAACCAGAACAGATTCTCAACGCTCTCCTCTCACAGTTACTCTGATAAAGGTGGACAGAGCTCAGCAGATGACAACGCAAAACATGTGTGAGTGCAATTTACATTGATGCATTCACAGCTCAATCAGCATATGAAGAGACGTTCACATCATTCAAGACATGGGGCAAAAAATGTATATATGTGACCCTGGACCACAAAACCAGTCATAAGGTTAAATTTTACAAAACTGAGATATATACATCATATGAAAGCCCAATAAATAAGCTTTCTATTGATATATGGTTTGTTAGGATAGGACAATATTTGGCCGAGATACATCTATTTGAAAATCAGGAATCTGAGGATGCAAAAAAATCTAAATACTGAGAAAATCACCTTTAAAGTTGTCCAAATTAGGTTCTTAACAATGCATATTACTAATCAAAAAATACATTTTGATATATTTATAGTAGGAATTTTACAAAAAATCTTCATGGAACATGATCTTTACTTAATTTCCTAATGATTTTTGGCATAAAAGAAAAATCAATAATTTTGACCCATACAATGTATTTTTGGCTATTGCTACAAATATACCCCAGCGACTTAAGACTGGTTTTGTGCTCCAGGGTCACATATTTATATCATTTCATATAGGTGTAAATATGACACAAAGTTTTTTCTTTAAAAAATCAGCATCATTACAAATGTGATAAATAAACAACTAGATACAGTTTGCAGAGAAAAACAGAAAGAGTTTTAAAGATTTTTTTTTTAAGTTGTAGGAGTTTAATGGTTTTCAGTCCAAAAAAGATTGAAGTTTACAGTAGTTTTGACGGCAGTGAAGTCTGTCAGAAGGATGGATGGATGGATGAATGGATAGATAGCATGTTTTAACATGTTTCTAACTTATTTAGCATGTTACGAGCATGTAGCTACCATGATTAGCAAGTTACTAGAATGTTTCTAGCATGATTAACATGTTGTTAGCATGTCTGTAACATGAATAACATGTCAATAGTGTGTTGCTAGCATGTTGTTAACATCAATAACATGTTTCTAGCTTGATTAGCAAGTTACTAGCATGTTTCTAGTGAGATTAGCATGTTGTTAACATGTTTAAACATGTTGCTAACATGTTTTTAACTTATTTAGCATGTTACTAGCATGTAGCTAGCATTATTAACAAGTTGACAACACGCTTCTAGCATGATTAGCAAGTTACTAGCATGATTAACATGATTTTAGCCTGATTAGCATGTTTCTAGCATGTTTGTAACATGGTTAACATGTCAATAGTGTGTTGCTAGCATGTTGTTAACATCATTAACATGTTTCTAGCTTGATTAGCAAGTTACTAGCATGTTTCTAGTGAGATTAGCATGTTTAAACATGTTGCTAACATTTTTCTAACTTATTTAACATGTTACTAGCATGTAGCTAGCATTATTAACAAGTTGATAACATGTTTCTACCATGATTAGCAAGTTACTAGCATGATTAACATGATTTTAGCCTGATTAGCATGTTTCTAGCATGTTTGTAACATGGTTAACATGTCAATAGTGTGTTGCTAGCATGTTGTTAACATCATTAACATGTTTCAAGCATGATTAGCAAGTTACTAGCATGTTTCTAGCCAGATTATGTTGTTAGCATGTTTCTAGCATGATTAACTTGTTAACATGTTTCTAGCATGTTTTAACATGTTGCTAGCATGTTTTTAACTTATTTAGCATGTTACTAGCATGTAGCTAGCATTATTAACAAGTTACCAACATATTTCTAGCATGATTAGCAAGTTACTAGCATGATAAACATGTTTCTAGCCTGATTAGCATGTTGTTAGCATGTTTATAGGATGATTAGCATTTTGTTAACATGTTTCTAACCTAACTAGCATTTTGCTAGCATGATTAGCATGTTGTTAACCTGTTCCTAGCATGTTTCTAGCATGATTAGCTAGTTACTAGCATTATTAACATGCTAACATGTTTCTAGTCAGATTAGCATGTTTCTAGCATGTTTTAACATGTTGCTAACATGTTTTTAACTTATTTAGCATGTTAATAGCATGTAGCTAGCATTATTAACAAGTTGCCAACATGTTTCTAGCATGATTAGCAAGTTACTAGCATGATTAACATGTTTCTAGCCTGATTAGCATGTTGTTAGCATGTTTATAGGATGATTAGCATGTTGTTAACATGTTTTTAACCTAACTAGCATTTTGCTAGCATGATTAGCATGTTGTTAACCTGTTTCTAGCATGTTTCTGGCATGATTAGCTAGTTACTAGCATTATTAACATGCTAACATGTTTCTAGCCTGATTAGCATGTTGTTAAGATGTTTCTAACCTAACTAGCATTTTGCTAGCATGATTAGCATGTTGTTAACCTGTTTCTAGCATGTTTCTAACATTATTAGCCTGTTACTAGCATTATTAGAATGTTGCTAACATGATGTTAGCATGAGTAGCCTGTTTTTAGCCTGATTAGCATGTCACTAACATGGTTCTAGTTGCTAGGGATAGATTTTGAACATTTCAATGTAAGTCTATGGGATTTTTCCAAGATTTAATCTGCATTTTTATGAAAAGCGTAAGTCGGATCAGTTAGAAAAGATCCAGCAACTGGAGTCAGATCAGACTGAAGATCTGGCCTGAGTTTGGAGTTTGGAGAGTTAAAGCTCTAGGAGCAGCAGCAGTCAAACATTTTAGTCTCAGAAGAATAGTAATAAATGTAAGTTTAAATAGCATTTCAGTAAGATGGCTTTCTCAAGCCAACTTAATTAAAGTCTTATGTACGTTTCAGACCCCATTTTAGCTGTTTTTGCTGTATTTCGCCAACAAAAATCATTCCAAACACAGCCACAGCACTGTTTCATCTCTCAGAGCAACATGACGGTGTTTCGTTCCTGAATGAATCAAGCGTTTAAATGATTCGCGCTCTTCTTAATTTGGTAATATCTCTTGGGTCAAAGCATGGAATCTGTCAAATAAGTTTTGTATCAATAACAAAATTAAAGAAGTGTCTTACAAAATACTTCATAGAATTTATCCTGCTAAGCATGTTTTGGAAAGATTTAAGCTTAATATTTTACACACCTGTGAATTTTGTGGTCAAGAAAAAGAAACCGTTTTGCATCTTTTTTTTTCATTGTATTTACTTGTATTTTTGGAAAGATATGGAATTCTATATTAACAGAAAAATGGAAAGTATGATAGAAATTTGTATTTGATGTGCTTTTTTATACAGAAAATGAAAGATTGAATTGTAAAGAACAACATATTATACATTTTATTTTATTAGGAAAATTCCATATGAATAAGAAAAAGTGGACTCAGTGTAAACCAAATTTTTCTCATTTAATTAATGACTTTAAATTGTATGTGAATCTCTTGGAACAAAAAAAAAAAAAACCAAAACATTGAAAAGTTGTAATGCTCTAAAAACATTAAAATATATGTAATTTAATTTCTTTTTTTTTCTATTTTGTTTCTTCTTTTTCTCTGGCAGCTAATGTTAATTTGATATGATTATGTAATACCTCTTGTTCTTGTGGCATTAAATTAATAACAATAAAAAAAAAAGATTAAAAAAAAGTTGATTTGCTTCAATCACAATAACTCACTTATTAACTTATTTAAAATTTCAAAACATTATTTCTGCATTTGTAACTGCAGGTTAAAGAAATCCATGTCCTGCTTGGCTTCATTAAACTGTGTATAAATGCATCTAAATGCATCTTAGATGCAACTTCTGCAAAGAAGAATTTTGTTGACACTGCTTTAATTTGTTTGGTAACAGCCGAAATGTATTATTATTAAAATTGACTGATTAAATGTAAGAATTAAACTCAAAAGATGTTGCACACTTTAAAAGAGAGGCTTTATAAAGGTAAAAATGAATGTAAACTTATTGAAAAGATGAATTTCTATCAGTGTAGTGAACTGTCCAACTGTCCAGAATATTGTCTAATTATATTTATCAATAGAAAATATTGAGATGTTATTTATTTTATTTTTTTGTCAATATGTTCTTTTTTTGGCTAGTAGAAGTTATGAATGGCCGGTAACTTGGATTTAGTAGCCAAATTGGCTGAGTGAGTGAAAAAGTTAATCTCAATCCATGTTTGTATTGTATTTGAGTTGTATTTATGCTTTAATTTCAGGGAAACAATCCAGAATGACATGGAGATCTGGCAGAGCTCTGGTCAGTGGCCGTTTTCCTGTTATTCTGCTCTCAACGGCCAGATCTCTGGTGAGTTTAGGTTTTTTTTTTTTTTTTGAGGCGTAAATGGAGGACTTTTTATTTTTATATTGTGAAAATATATTGTGAATTATGTGAATGTTATCTGTGTTTTTTGCAGGCTTTGTTGAGTTGTCTCCTGAGGAGCTGAGACTGGAATATTACAGCGGCCAAGCGTCTGGTGATTTACAGGCTTATGTAAGACCACGACTTCACTTCTACAATCAAAGGCAACATTATTAAGCAACTTAAATTTTATGAAGGCTGGATTTATTTGATCTAACATACTGTAAAAACATTAAAATATTATTAGAATTTAAAATGGCAGTTTTCTATTGAATATCTGTTGAAAAATAATTTATTTCTGCTATCAAAGCTGAATTTTCTTTGACCCAAAAACTGCATTTATTTGACCCAAAGTACTGTAAAATCAAAATATTTTTACTATTTAAAATAACTGTTGTCTATTTGAATATATTTTAAAATGTAATTTATTTCTGTGATCAAAGCTGAATTTTAATCATTACTGCAGTCTTCAGTGTCACATGATCCTTCAGAAATCATTCTAATATGCAGATTTGCTGTTCAAGAGTTTTTTTTATTGTTGTCAATATTAAAAAGAGTTGAATACATTTTATTAAGATTATCCAAGGATCAGCATTTATTTGAAATAAAACTTAACATTTATACACTATACCACTCAAAAGTTTGGAGTCTGTATAATTATTTTTATTTATTTTTTTGGAAAGATTATCGGAATTATTTCTTGTATTTAGCAGGGATGCTTTAACTTGATCAAAGTGATAAAGACATTTATGATGTTACAAAAGATGCTGTTCTTTTGAACTGCTTTATTCATCAAAGATACCTGATAAATTACTCACTTGATTTAAACATAATAATAATAATGATAAATGTTTTTCGAGTATCAAATCAGCATATTAGAATGATTTCACAAGGATCATGTGACACTGAAGACTGCAGTAATGATGCTGAAAATTTCAGCTTTGAAATTCAGGAGTACATTATGATTTTAAAATGTATTTAAACAGAAAACTGTTTTTTAAGTAGCAAAATTATGTTAAAATTTTACTGTACTTTGGATCAAATAAATGCATGCTTAGTGAGCAGAGGAGACTTCTTTAAAAAAAAAATGAAAAATCTGCTCGCCAACCCTGCATTTATTTGATCCAAAGTACAGCAAAAACAGAAATATTTTAAAATGTTTTTACTGTTTAAAATAAATGTTTTCTTTTGGAATATATTTTAAGATGTAATTTATTCCTGTCATTTTCAGCATCATTACTGCAGTCTTCAGTGTCACATGATCCTTCAGAAATCATTCTAATATGCTGATTTGCTGTTCATGAATTTGTTTTATTATTATTATTATTATTATTATTATTATTATTTTATTATTATTATCAGTATTTAAAACAGTTCAATACTTTGTATTAGGATTTCTTGACGAATAGAAAAATCCAAAGATCAGCATTTATCTGAAATAAAAGGCTTTTGTAATATTTTACACTACACCATTCAAAAGCTTGGAGTCGGTATAATTATTATTTTTAGTTTTAAAAGAAATTATCGAAATTAATACTATTTTTTAGCAAGGATGCTTTAAATTGATCAAAAGTGATGATAAAGCATATATAATGTTACAAAAGATTTCTATTTCATATAAATGCTGTTGTTTGAAACTGTCTATTCATCAAAGAAACCTGACTAATTTTACTCGGCTGTTTTCAACATCATAATGTTTTTTAAGCAGCAAATCAGTATATTAGAATGATTTCTGCAGGATCATGTGACACTGAAGACTGCAGTAATGATGCTGAAAATTCAGCTTTGATCACAGAAATAAATTACATTTTAAAATGTATTCAAATAGTAAACAGTTATTTTAAATTGTAAAAATATTTTACTGCACTTTGGGTCAAATAAATGCAGGCTTGCTGAGCAGAAGAGACTTTAAAAACATAAATTTGGACTGGTAGTGCACATCTTGCAATTTAAGAAAAGCCTCTTCTGCCAGCCTGCATTTATTTGATCCGAAGCTCAGCAAAAACAGTAATATTTTAAAATATTTTTACTATTTAAAATGACTGTTTTCTATTTGAATATATGTTAAGATGTAATTTATTCCTATGATTTCAAAATTCACATGATCCTTCAGAAATCATTCTAATATGCTGATTTGCTGTTCAATATTTTTTATTATTTTTTATCAATATTTAAAACAGTTAAGTACATTTTATTAGGATTTTTTGATGAATAGAAAAATCCAAATATCAGCATTTATCGGAAATAAAAAGCTTTTGTAAAATTATAGATTTTAAATACTTGTATTTAGCAGAGATGCTTTAAATTGGTCAAAAGTGATGATTAAGACATTTATAATGTTACAAAAGATTTCTATTTCAAATAAATGCTGTTGTTTGAAACTGTCTATTCATCAAAGAAACCTGACTAATTTTACTCGGCTGTTTTCAACATCATAATGTTTTTTTTGAGCATCATATCAGAATATTAGAATGATTTCTGAAGGATCATGTGACACTGAAGACTGCAGTAATGATGCTGAAAATTCAGCTTTGATCACAGAAATAAATTACATTTTAAAATGTATTCAAATAGACAACAGTTATTTTAAATTGAAAAAAATATTTTAATATTTAACTGCACTTTGGGTCAAATAAATGCAGGCTTGCTGAGCAGAAGAGACTTTAAAAACATAAATTTGGACTGGTAGTGCACATCTTGCAGTTTAAGAAAAGCCTCTTCTGCCAGCCTGCGTTTATTTGATCCAAAGTACAGCAAAAACAGTAATATTTTAAAATATTTTTACTATTTAAAATGACTGTTTTCTATTTGAATATATTTTAAGATGTAATTTATTCCTTAATTTCAAAGCTGAATTTTCAGCATCATTACTCCAGTCTTCGGTGTCACATGATCCTTCAGAAATCATTCTAATATGCTGATTTGCTGTTCAATATTTTTTATTATTTTTTATCAATATTTAAAACAGTTAAGTACATTTTATTAGGATTTTTTGATGAATAGAAAAATCCAAATATCAGCATTTATCGGAAATAAAAAGCTTTTGTAAAATTATAGATTTTAAATACTTGTATTTAGCAGAGATGCTTTAAATTGGTCAAAAGTGATGATTAAGACATTTATAATGTTACAAAAGATTTCTATTTCAAATAAATGCTGTTGTTTGAAACTGTCTATTCATCAAAGAAACCTGACTAATTTTACTCGGCTGTTTTCAACATCATAATGTTTTTTAAGCAGCAAATCCGTATATTAGAATGATTTCTGCAGGATCATGTGACACTGAAGACTGCAGTAATGATGCTGAAAATTCAGCTTTGATCACACAAATAAATTACATTATAAAATGCATTCAAATAGACAACAGTTATTTTAAATTGTAAAAATATTTTAATATTTAACTGCACTTTGGGTCAAATAAATGCAGGCTTGCTGAGCAGAAGAGACTTTAAAAACATAAATTTGGACTGGTAGTGCACATCTTGCAATTTAAGAAAAGCCTCTTCTGCCAGCCTGCATTTATTTGATCCGAAGCTCAGCAAAAACAGTAATATTTTAAAATATTTTTACTATTTAAAATGACTGTTTTCTATTTGAATATATGTTAAGATGTAATTTATTCCTATGATTTCAAGATTCACATGATCCTTCAGAAATCATTCTAATATGCCGACTTGCTGTTCAATATTTTTTATTATTTTTTATCAATATTTAAAACAGTTAAGTACATTTTATTAGGATTTTTTGATGAATAGAAAAATCCAAATATCAGCATTTATCGGAAATAAAAAGCTTTTGTAAAACTATAGATTTTAAATACTTGTATTTAGCAAAGATGCTTTAAATTGGTCAAAAGTGATGATTAGGACATTTATAATGTTACAAAAGATTTCTATTTCAAATAAATGCTGTTGTTTGAAACTGTCTATTCATCAAAGAAACCTGACTAATTTTACTCGGCTGTTTTCAACATCATAATGTTTTTTTAAGCAGCAAATCAGTATATTAGAATGATTTCTGCAGGATCATGTGACACTGAAGACTGCAGTAATGATGCTGAAAATTCAGCTTTGATCACAGGAATAAATTACATTTTAAAATGTATTCAAATAGACAAGTTATTTTAAATTGAAAAAAAATATTTTAATATTTAACAGCACTTTGGGTCAAATAAATGCAGGCTTGCTGAGCAGAAGAGACTTTAAAAACATAAATTTGGACTGGTAGTGCACATCTTGCATTTTGAGAAAAGCCTTCTGCTAGCCTGCATTTATTTGATCCAAAGTACAGCAAAAACAGTAATATTTTAAAATATTTTTACTATTTAAAATGACTGTTTTCTATTTGAATATATTTTAAGATGTAATTTATTCCTTAATTTCAAAGCTGAATTTTCAGCATCATTACTCCAGTCTTCGGTGTCACATGATCCTTCAGAAATCATTCTAATATGCTGATTTGCTGTTCAATATTTTTTATTATTTTTTATCAATATTTAAAACAGTTAAGTACATTTTATTAGGATTTTTTGATGAATAGAAAAATCCAAATATCAGCATTTATCGGAAATAAAAAGCTTTTGTAAAATTATAGATTTTAAATACTTGTATTTAGCAGAGATGCTTTAAATTGGTCAAAAGTGATGATTAAGACATTTATAATGTTACAAAAGATTTCTATTTCAAATAAATGCTGTTGTTTGAAACTGTCTATTCATCAAAGAAACCTGACTAATTTTACTCGGCTGTTTTCAACATCATAACGTTTTTTTAAGCATCAAATCAGCACATTAGAATGATTTCTGCAGGATCATGTGACACTGAAGACTGCAGTAATGATGCTGAAAATTCAGCTTTGATCACAGAAATAAATTACATTTTAAAATGTATTCAAATAGACAACTGTTATTTTAAATTGTAAAAATATTTTAATATTTTACTGCACTTTGGGTCAAATAAATGCAGGCTTGCTGAGCAGAAGAGACTTTAAAAACATAAATTTGGACTGGTAGTGCACATCTTGCAATTTAAGAAAAGCCTCTTCTGCCAGCCTGCATTTATTTGATCCGAAGCTCAGCAAAAACAGTATAATTTTAAAATATTTTTACTATTTAAAATGACTGTTTTCTATTTGAATATATTTTAAGATGTAATTTATTCCCTAATTTCAAAGCTGAATTTTCAGCATCATTACTGCAGTCTTCGGTGTCACATGATCCTTCAGAAATCATTCTAATGTGCTGATTTGCTGCTCAAAAAACATTTATTATCATGTTGAAAACAGCTGAGTAGAGTTTTTTTTATTTTTTTTATTTTTTTAGGTTTCTTTGATGAACAGAAAGTTCAAAAGAACAGCATTTTTTTAAAATGGAAATCTGCAACATTATAATTGTCTTTACTGCATTGCTTTCAGCTGAACTCCGTTCAGCAGCTGGCAAACCAGTGGAGGAGCAGAGTTCAGGAGCTGCGGACCATGAGCAGCTCCACTCAGATCAGTGTGGTAAGATGATGTGAAAGATCTTCATAAACTTCATCTGACACTGAACTAGATTGACAAACGTATCTTAAATCATGTGATCAATGTCCTCAGATCTCAGAGCTGAATAACCCCAGTTCACAAACATCAACACACGGGTTTGGGTCGACAGCATCAGGGTTCGGAAACACATCTTCATCAGCATCTGGCTTTGGAGCAGGAGGTTTGTTTTAGATACAGTCAGAAATCTGAATTTATAGTGTTAAAGAGCTCTTGGGAAATGGAGCTAAATTTATTTCAGATTATTTGATATATGCCCATTTGACTAGAATGACTCATGGGCGTTTATTGAAGGCGAAGAACCACCAAAAATGTCAATATTGTAATCGTAACTTAAGTTTACGTTTTTGTTCTGTTCAGTTTGTCACAAGCCAATGATTTTTATCAGGACATGCTTTGAAGAACTTTTAAATAATAAAAATGTGTTTAAAAAACATTTATGACAAGCACATATAAATAATCTTTTCTAGAGCGTTATATGCAGATTTGTGGTAGCTCTTCACAATAAGGTTTTATTTGTTAACATTAACATTGAAATATACTTCTAAAGCATTTATTAACATTAGTTTATGTTCATCTCAGCATTTACTAATACAAAGCTAACATGAAATCGCAGTTAATGCGTTTATAATTAAATATAAATAAACATAGGAACACTTAAAACTCAAATGGATTATACCAGGGTCTAAAATGAACACTCAGCAAATGCAAACTAGTATTTATGCAACATAGTTCTGTTTTTAGATGAGTTGTACAACACCAAAAAAGATTTTTTTACATTTTTATGAGTCTCTTTGATTCACTATCATTTCTTATTTGAGCAAAAACTGTAAATATTATTACAATTTTAAATAACCATTTAAAATAGCTCTGGTTTCAATGGGATTTTTTTGTATATACAGGTGCTGGTCATATAATTAGAATATCTTCAAAAAGTTGATTTATTTCACTAATTCCATTCAAGACGTGAAACATGTATAATGTATTCATTCCACACAGACTGATATATTCCAAGTGTTTATTTTTTTTAATTTTGATGATTATAACTGACAACTAATGTAAACCCCAAGTATCTGAGAAAATTTGAATATTGTGAAAAGGCTCAGTATTGAAGACACCTGGTGCCACACTCTAATCAGCTAATTAACTCAAAACACCTGCAAAGGCCTTTAAATGGTCTCTCAGTCTAGTTCTGTAGGCTACACAATCATGGGGAAGACTGCTGATTTGACAGTTGTCCAAAAGATGACACAAGGAGGACAAGACACAATGCAAAATTGCAAAAGAGGCTGGCTGTTCACAGGGCTCTGTGTCCAAGCACATTAATAGAGAGGCGAAGGGAAGGAAAAGATGTGGTAGAAAAAAAGTGTACAAGCAATAGGGATAACCGCACCCTGGAGAGAATTGTGAAACAAAACCCATTCAAAAATGAGGGAGAGATTGACAAAGAGTGGACTGCAGCTGGAGTCAGTGTTTCAAGAACCACTAGCACAGACGAATGCAAGACATGGGTTTCAGCTGTCGCATTCCTTGTGTCAAACCACTCTTGAACAACAGACAGCATCAGACGCGTCTCGCCTGGGCTAAAGACAAAAAGGACTGTTGAGTGGTCCAAAATCATGTTCTCTGATGAAAGCAAATTTAGCATTTCCTTTGGAAATCAGGGTCCCAGAGTCTGGAGGAAGAGAGGAGAGGCACAGAATCCACGTTGCTTGAGGTCCAGTGTAAAGTTTCCACAGTCAGTGATGGTTTGGGGTGCCATGTCATCTGCTGGTGTTGGTCCACTGTGTTTTCTGAGGTCCGAGGTCAACGCAGCTGTATACCAGGAGGTTTTAGAGCACTTCATGCTTCCTGCTGTTGAACAACTTTATGGAGATACAGATCATTTTCCAACAGGACTTGACACCTGCACACAGTACCAAAGCTACCAGTACCTGGTTTAAGGACCATGGTATCCCTGTTCTTAATTGGCCAGCAAACTCACCTGACATTAATCCCATAGAAAATCTATGGGGTATTGTGAAGAGGAAGATGCGATATGCCAGACCCAACAATGGAGAAGAGCTGAAGGCCACTATCAGAGCAACCTGGGCTCTCAAAACACCTGAGCAGTGCCACAGACTGATCGACTTCATGCCACGCCGCATTGCTGCAGTAATTCAGGCAAAAGGAGCCCCAGCTAAGTATTGAGTGCTGTACATGCTCTCATACTTTTCAGTTGGCCAAGATTTCTAAAAATCCTTTCTTTGTATTGGTCTGAAGTAATAAATTAAGTAATATTCTAATTATATGACCAGCACCTGTGTATATGTATGTATATATAAACGATCTGAATCAAATGATTCACAAATGGATAAACTTAACTAGTGGTTTAGTGTGTTGTGTTGTGTAGTGGAGTGACTAAGTCATTAGGTTTGTGCTCCTTTCCGACTGTCAAAGAGTTAAAGTTAAGTGTGTTCAGGTCAGTCTTAGAATGTTTCTGCTAGTCGTGTAGTGTGTCCCCAGCTTAATGGAACCTTATTGAAAAAGTGTTACCAAAATTAAGTCGAATTTTATACAATGTTTATTTATTGTATTGCTTGTTAATTTAATCTTTTAAAATGCAACGTTGTGTTGTTTTCTCAGGGTTTGGTTCGGCCTCTCAGAGCAGTAGCGGTTTCAGCTTTGCCCCGTCCAAAACTGGCTTTGAAGCGTCAAATACCCAACAGGCCCCTGATTTTGGCAGTTCTGCGTTCAATCAGTCCTCGTCTGGTTTCAGCACTTCTGCTCCATCTGCGGCCTCCTTTTCATTCGCACCTACAGCCACGGAAAACCAAGCCAGCGCTCCAGCGTTTAGCTCTGTGTCTGCATTCAGCTTCAAGCCATCTTCAGGAGGTCTGGGCACCGGGTTTAGATCCTCAGCACCGGCTGACAACAGCAGCGGCGGCGGCGGCGGCTTTGGTCAGAGCAGCGCAAGCAGTCCGTTCAGCAGCGCTCCAGCCGTTGGTCATTCAACAGACGGTCTGTACTCGGCCTACAGTGACCTGGCCGAAGAAGAGATAACGCAGTTCAAAGCCAAACACTTCACACTGGGGAAGATCCCTCTCAAACCGCCTCCTGCTGACCTCCTCATACTCTAATGCAGACTTTGGGGGTTTGGGAGCGGATTTGACTTTATGCAATTTTATTAAATGTGTGTATGGAGCAAGTCGGTGTGTTTCTGCGTTTTAGGAGACTTTCCTGCTACTTTTTCACTAATACAAAATGGGGTGGTAAAGTATTATCATGGTACACTGTGGTATTTGATGGTAAAATCTGTGAATGTCTACATAAATTTAGTTCTTGCAAATGAAACAATTTTTTTAGTATTATCTATCAATCCTTGATAAACTGCATTCCTATTTTCATATTGTAATATAGTAAATTAAGCTACAAACTCCATAATGCACAATGTTTATCTACAGCTAACGTTATTTTGAGCTGCAGCTTGTCATATTAATGGAGTGTTTTCACTAATTAGCAGTAAACCGGCTCAGTATGTTTGTAGATTTGTGTTGGGTGTTATTTTTGGAATGGAAATGTGGATATTCCCTTTGTAAACATACTTTTTGTCATAAAACTAATAGTACTGACACTGTTGTGTAAACAGCGCTGAAAAAGACGTGAAAAGCGGAGGAACAGACAAACTGATTCAATGGAGTGAGTCTGACTCATTTACGCTGGAACCCGCTCCGATTGATTCAAACGGATGACTATGAACATTCAGTTCAAGCGATTCACTAGCAAAAACCAGATCACATTAAAATGAATTAGATTCAGTTCGGGAGTTCAATGTGAGTTCGCGAATCATCGGATTCAGTTCACAACTTCGAATTGTTTGATTCAGATTGCGACTTTGCGAATCATTTGATTCAGATTGCGACTTTGGGAATCATTTGATTCAGTTCATTCGTGAACTCGCACCGAACTGAATCAAATGATTCGCAAACTCGCATTGAACTCCCGAACTGAATCAAATGAACTCCCGATCCGAATCAAATGATTCGCAAACTCGCGACGAACTCACAAACTGAATGAGAGTTCGCAAATTATTTGATTCAGTTCAATGCGAGTTGGAGAATCATTTGATTCAGTTCAATGTGAGTTGGCGAATCATTTGATTCAGTTCTGGAGTTCGGCGCGAGTTCGCAAATGAACTAAATTAAATGATTCGCAAACTCGCATCAAACTCCCGAACTGAATCAAATGATTTGCGAACTCGCATTGAACTCCCGAACTGAACCAAATGATCAAATGTACTCCCAAAGTGAATCAATGATTCGCAAACTCGTGCCGAACTGAATGAGAGTTTGCGAATCATTTGATTCAGTTCAGTTCAATGTGAGTTTGCGAATCATTTGATTCAGTTCTGGAGTTCGGTGCAGTTCGCAAATCGAAGTCTTGATCTGAATCAAATGATTCGCAATCCATGAGTCAAAGTCCCGATTCACAAATCGAAGTCCTGATCTGAATCAAATGATTCGCAATCCACGAATCAAAGTCCCGATTCACAAATCGAAGTCCTGATCTGAATCAAATGATTCGCAATCCACGAATCAAAGTCCCGATTCACAAATCGAAGTCCTGATCTGAATCAAATGATTCGCAATCCACGAATCAAAGTCCCGATTCACAAATCGAAGTCCTGATCTGAATCAAATGATTCAGATTTCCACGAATCAAAGTCCCGATTAGACGAATCAAAGTTCTGATATGAATCAAATGATTTGCGATCGCGATCCACGAATCAAAGCCCGATTCACGAATTGCAGTCCCGATCTGACTCAAATTGAAGTCCCAATCAGAATAAAGATTCGTGAACCATCATTTCAGATCAAAAAAGGAAGTGTACACAAATACAAATCCCTTTAGAAAATAACAGTGGTACATGTGTTGCCAGGTTGACACAAAAACGTAATAATGTACACCTTAGAGGACGCATAGGATGAATATAGAGATCAGCTTTAAATAAAGGTTTTTTAATGTATGTTAAATTTAGCTAGCAGGAAACAAATTAAGTTATATTTTTATATATTTTCTTTTAGGTAGTCAAACACTCCAAAGAAAAGTCACCTACAAAATGAAAAATTAGCAACTACTAAATTGTCCATAGCAATATTTTGATCAAACAATTAAATGTCTGCTGTTATGTCCCCACACAAGCCAAAATCAAACCTACACCCTTGTTTTTAATGCATATAATGTATATTTTAAATTGATATCACACCTGTTGCTGCCAGAATAACTGTCCATTTTTTAAATGTAATGTGCTTTATTTCTCTTTTTGTTCTTAAACTGACATCATTGCATAAACATTGCTTGAAGTCCTTGAACATCAAAAAAAGTTGTAACATTCATCTAAAAATGCCAAAGCAAACACCTAAAACTAGTGTTATTTTAGTATCATTAGGATAGTTATTTTTTTAATTAAAAATGTGATTTAGTTTCTATTTTTATAGCCTAGTTTTTGTTTTCATTTTACATTAAGTAATTTTCTTGTGAGAAATTGTCATTGTTTTTGTTTTTTTAATATATTGTTTAGTTTTTTTTATGTCTGTATAGTTTTTGTTCATTTATTTTTTACATTTCCGTTTCAGTTCTAGTTATTTTAGTACATCAAGGTAAACTAAATGAAAATTAGAAATGCATCTTTGGAAACTAAATGGGAAAACATAAATGTATTTTTTATTTTTTTATTTTCAGTTATAGTTTATTTTATTTAGGTTTTAATTGACTAAAGGTAAGTGTTAACGTGCTTTTTAACATAAAATAATTCATTTATTGTAGAATTTGACCTAACCTTCCCTGGGAAATCCGTCCCAACAGCTATAAAAAAAAAAATATATTGTTAACAAAACAAAATAAAATAAAACGCGTGTTTTCATCCGGGTCTTCTGACCGATACCTGATTGGCGGAGAGGCAGCGCGCGTAACGCTCGAAGACGAAGTGCCGGAAGCGGGAAACACAAACCCAAACACAGACGCATGTCTCGACGCGAAGCGACCGATGGCGGTTTCAAGTATGTCTTCGGCATTTTACGCTCGTTGTATCCGCTCGTTCAGACTCTTGAGGAGTTCGCAGACGGACTGGTGTTCTCTGATGGACGGAAACCGGTTCTGGTGGAGGAAAAAGACGGAGCGCGGTTTAAAAAGCTCACCAGAGGACTGATCATATGCGCGTTCACGCCACTGCAGCAGCTGCGCGTACCCGCACAGGTACCTCACACACCTGTTTGTTTGTGACAGTTTGTTTGTTTCCACATCAGTAATATAGCACTCCGAACCGAAATCGCTTTGTCATTGTTTATAAATAGATTTTCCGCCATAACTGACCATCGTTCATTTGAATATGTCGTCACCTGCATGTTTCATCGTATAATATATAAAACATACAGAACCGACAAAAGGGCTATAGTATTTGACATGATACTATGGTAATGTTATGCTTTTTGCACATGATACCATGATATTCTTTTTCGTACTTCAGAGTACCATGGTTTTACTGTACCATCACTGTACTATAATGTCACAGGGTTACAAAACAGTAGACAGGATCGTCAGTGCTGCCTTGTCACTAAAGTTTAATTTGCCTGCGACTGTTTGTCAAATTCGTGCAAATAAAGTCTTAGAATCGAGAAACAGCTTGTGTTTTTAAGCCTTTAAATGCTACGTTTTCTGTGATGTCGTGAGCACCATATTGCTTTTCGGTTCCTCTCATCTGATTGGATGTTGTATGCAATTGGCTGCGTCCCAATTCGCCTACTTATACTACACCCTAAAAGTATGTACTCTTTTTGTGAAGAAAAAGTACATACTTTTGAGTTTGTAGCAGAATAGTAGGCAAGCTTCGTCATACCTGCTTCTTTAACGGACGCTTCGTTGCTTAGTTACCTGAATCCTGTCACTGTTTAAACTGCCCTGTCAATCATCACAGTTAACATTATCTACATTTATATTTTTAATTTCCTACCGTTAAGAGGCACGTTCTTTCACGAGTAATTCATGCCCAGAACTCTGCTCTTGTGTTTGCAGAATTACGTTATGCATTTAAACGTTAATGACCAAGCCTATCATTATAAAAGTTCATAATGTTCCTGCACATGAAATATAACGCGAATAACATTTAAAAAAAACTTTTTATCAGGTTACACACTAATTATTTACCACTCAAACCTCTTTCTCTAACTGTCTGTTGGTCGCGCATATCCATGTTTGTAGTTTTTTAACACTTTTCATGCGTGTTTGTAGTTCTAATCGAATCCTTGTTCACAGCGCAATGTTGATCCGCACTTCGAATTCTGAAGTTAAGTAGTACACCATCCGGGAATCTTTGGAATACTTTTTTAAACATACTACGATTTGGGACACTTAATTCTATTTTCGAATACTATTTAGGACGGATAGTATGCAAATTGGAAATTTTTTACCAGCAATAATTCCAATTGAAGAGCTCTCTAATTCAGTTTGTACTAGTAAGAATTCCGATTAGAGAGCTCTCTAATTCAATTACAGAGCTCTGCAATTAAACATATCTTTAATGTGTTTTTTTACTAGTAAAAATTTAATTATAGAGCTCTGTAATTGCAATTTTACTAGTAATAATTAAATTAGAGAGCTCTCTAATCGGAATTGTTACTAGTAGGTATTAAATTATAGAGCTCTCTAATTCAATTCTTACTAGTAAAAAATCAATTACGAGTAACACTTAGTATCTTTTAGGCTAAAACGGCTTGCCATAATTTATCATTGAATTATATATTCAAGAGATTGCAATTGTGAAACAAGTCTTTATTGAGACACTGACTCCTTCATTTTTAAAAAAAATTGTTCAAATATAGACTTAAGCAATGAACATTCTCTCAGAACTGCTAGTAAATTACGTAATTCAGATTTCCTTTTTTTTTTTCTTTAGAATCGTGATCTCCAATTTATAAAAGAAAATTGTGTTTCAATTTATCCAGAATCATGCAATATGTGACCCTGGAGCACAAAACCAGGGTATATTTCTAGCAATAGCCAAAAATACATTGAACGGTTAAATTATTGATTTTTCTTTTATGCCAAAAATCATTAGCATATTAAGTAAAGATATTTTGTAAATTTTCTACCATAAATACATAACTTGATTTTTGATTAGTAATATGAATTGCTAAGAACTTCATTTGGACAACTTTTAAGGCGATTTTCTCAATATTTAGATTTTTTTGCACCCTCAGATTGCAGGTTTTCAAATAGTTGTATCTCAGACAAACATTGTCCTATTTTAACAAACAATATATCAATATATCAGCTTATTTACTCAGCTTAATTTCATAAAGTACAAGTACATATCGGAATGCACCTACATTTTTTTGCATTTTGTCTTTTTTAGTTGAATAACATACTATTTTTTCCCTATATATTTCATCATAGGGCTGGGCGATTAATCGAAAAGTAATCGAAATCGACATTCAGAACCTATAATCGATCAAATTTTTCCAGGTCAATTATTTCAATTACTTTCCCTTTAAAAACACTACTGCGTGTGGAGTCACGTGACCCCGCTCCGTTACGTTGCGTTATTCCGCCGACATGTCGATGGAGAGCTTAAACAGTGTTTATACAGTAAGAAGTATTTACAGGATATACAAGAGTAATTTTATTTAGAAGAGATACTGCTTATTTTCTACTTTTAATATTTATTATTATTTTATAAATAATTTATTTTGTTTCCAAAAGTGCACGTTATTTATTTTCACTAATTTAAGAAAAATGTGACTTTTCATTTTAAGCAATGTGTGCTTTAATTTCAGTTGTTCAACACTGATGTTCAATAAATAATCATAGATAGTAGATAGTGTGTGCACCCTTCATTCAAAAATCTCTCACTTGTAATATGTGCGCATATTTACTGTGCAAAACTTGTCAGTGAACTATGAGGGCAAAAAAATAAATATTATTTAAATATAATTAAATATAATTTTATTAATGAATAAAATAATCGTTCATTAATTGTAATCGGGTTAAAATGTTCAATTAATCGAGATTTTGATTTTAGGCCAAATCGCCCAGCCCTATTTCATCATTGAGGATTTCTAAAAAAAAAACAAGTTAAATCTGTTCTCGTTCTGTTGAGATAAGTGTCTCGTCAGTCGTCACACCTCTAATCGTGATTATGATTTTTGCCGTAATCGAGCAGCCCTACTTACGAACTCTGTCTGATTTCAGCTCAGCACACTGCCGGAGGTTTTGGCGTTCACGCTGAACCACATCAAACGCAAGAAACTGAGAAACGTGCTGGGATTCGGCTATCAGTGCAGCGACGTGACGGCATGTTCGGACCCCTTCCGTTTTCACGGCGACGTTTCGCAAACGGCCGCCTCCATCAGCACCAGCGAGCTGTGGAAGCGGATCAACCAGCGTCTGGGAACGGAGATCACACGCTATCTGCTGCAGGACTGCGCCGTGTTCGCCACAGTCCCGCCGTCCTGTTTGCTGCAGGTGTGCGGTGAACCCGTGTACGACCTGCTGCTGCCGCGCACCTGGTCCGGCTTCTTTCTGGACGGCGGCGCGTCTCAGACGACATCCGGTGTGATGCGAAAAACTCCCACCGCCGGCACGTGGAAGAAAGTTGCAAGAGATGACAAAAAAGTAATTTCAAAAAAGAGAGCGAGAGAGGAGGAAATCGACAGCAAACTTGGAGATGGTCCTGGGATAAAGAGGCGACGGCTGACGATGGACAAATCCGACGAGCCGTCAAACGGCCAAAACACAGAAAGTCACGGATCTCAGAGTTGGAAACCGGCGGATCGGCCTCCTCCTCGACCGTCGCGCTGTTCCATCCGCATCCTCAGCATGCTTTACGGTGGGAGGGGCTTGAAGGGCTTCCTGCTGAACAGAAAACTGAAAGGCGGTGTGGGCGGGGCTAGACGGCTCCAGGGGGCGGATCTCGTGCGCATCATTTTCCTCCAATCGGAATCCAACGTGTTTGACGGACAGGTCAAGTTTAGAAAACTTCCTAAGCGTTTCTTCTCCATGGTTCCCTTGTTCGCTCGACTCTTACGGCAGCACAGGAAGTGCCCCTACACTCTCTTCCTGCGGAGGAAGTGCTCGGGGAATCCAGAGTTGGAGAATATGGAGTCTTTGCTGAAGTCGCACTCGTCACCTTATAGGGTTTATCTGTTTGTGAGGGAGTGCTTGCGATATGTTGTTCCTGAGGAACTCTGGGGATCTGAGGAGAATCGGCTTCACTTCCTGTCCAATGTGAAGAACTTCCTGCGGCTTGGGAAGTTTGAGCGTCTGCCGCTGATCCAGTTGATGTGGAAGATGAAGGTCAAGCCCTGCAATTGGCTTGGAGTCAAGAAACGTGTGTCTTTAACATCTTTATTCTCTGTTTTGTGACTTTGGTTGTTTGAAGCTAAACAACTATATTGGATGTTTTTTTTTATTTTGTGTATAATGCAGGGTTATTATATTAACTAAAACTATAAAAATCACATTACTTGAAATTAAATTAAAATTAACTGGAAATAAAAAACTACATACAGCTGACATACAAAACATTATAAAAAAATAATCTTGAACTTATTTTATTTGAGCTATACTTCCAAGGCAGCATTTCTTATTTTTGTTTAGTTTAAGTTAAAGTAGATATTAAAAATATGTTTAAAAATGCATACAATTATTTTGAAAGTTTCAGTTGAAGTACTAAAATAGCTAATAAATGCATAAAAATATTTAAAAATATTAAAAAAAAAAGTTAAGGTTGAATTACTAAAAAAAAAAAAAAAATATTAAAAAAAAAATGTTGAAGTACTAAAATTGCTAATATTGAAATAATAAATAATAAAAACTATATAAACATTTATTATTATTTAAAAAACATTTAATATTTTAAAAAAGTTTAGGTTGAATTACAAAAAAAAAATGTTGAAGTACTAAAATAGCTAATATTGAAATAAAAAAATAAAAAATGACATAAATAATAAATGCATTAAAAAAAATATTAAAAAAGACTAAGTTGAAGTACTAAAATAGCTATTATTGAAATAAAAAATAATAACAAATGACAAAAAAACACATTACCAAAAAAAAAATATTTTTTAAAAAGATAAGTTAAAGTACTAAAATAGCTAATGTTGAAATAATAAATAAAAACTATAAACATCGAAAAAACTAATATGAAATATGAAAAGCTAACAAAACAAAAGTTATTTTAAGTTTGTTAGAGTACTAAAATAGCTAATGTTGTAAACTATATAAACACATAAAAAAATATATAAAGTTTAAGTTGAAGTCCTAAAATAGCTAATATTAAAATAAATATCATGAAATAAAATGATAAAATGATTTTAAAAAGTTAAAGTACTAAAACAGCTAATATTTAAATAAAAAATAAATGACAACTATTTAAACACTATATAAACGCATAAAAAAGAAGCAAAGTTAAAAATTATTTATAAAAAATAACATTTATAAAAAATTATTCAAAAAGTTTAAGTTGAAGTACTAAAATAGCTAATATTAAAATTAAATATGATAAAAACTATATAAACATTGAAAACAATCTTTAATATTAAAATGGAAACAGAAAAAAATAACTAACTATAATAATAATTGTAGTTAATAAAATACATCATGATGCCAATATAACACTGTACTTGAAATTAATCAAGTACAATATTTGAAAAATCTAATCTAAAAAAAATAAAAGCATTTTATTTAAGGTACTTGCCAAGGCAGCATTTTTTATTTTCTTTTAATTTAAGTTGAAGAACTAAAATAACTGAAATAAAAATGAATGAAATCTATTCAGACTATCTATTTATAAAAAAAAAAGAGAAAATTCAAAAACACAAACCAATTCAAAATGCGACTAAAGACTATAACAGTATATTATTGCTACTACAATAACCCTGCTCAAATGTTAAGGCTAAAATAAACTAATCCAGCTATGGAGCTGTGTCATGACTTAAATAATAATCTCTCTCTGGCTGGTCCTGCAGGTCACTGCGCTAGTGAGCACCGCTACAGAGAGTGGATCTTCGGTCAGTTCCTGGGCTGGATGTTGAACGGTTACGTCATTGGTTTGGTCAAAGCGCTGTTCTACGTCACAGAGAGTATGGGACAGAAACACGCACTGCGCTTCTACAGGGGGGAAGTGTGGAACAGACTACAGGAAATGGCCTTCAGGTGAGCAGAACAACGCTGTCATGTGACTCGCCACACCTGACAAGAACCAGAACTAAATTATATTTAAATAGAAATGATAACAAATCCTGTTTTTAGCATCATTAGGATCAGGATAGGAGGTTTGCATGTTTGTAACAATTAAGCAAATTTTTCCCCCACTTTTATTTATTTTGTAAATAATATTTATCATATCTATTTGATGTATTTGGGTTAAAGATAAAAAGGGTTTAAAAAACAATAAATGTAATACTTTAAATTGTTGCTGTTTTCCCCCAAAAATAGTTAAAAGTTTTCTGTTTAATTTTATTGCCTTTTTGTTTTTGTTTTTACTGAGCAACAAATAAATATCATGCATTTTTCCCTACATTACAGAAGACACCCACTTAAATGTCATTCAACAATCTTGTCAGGCATATTTACAACTAAAATCAATTTATGACATATTAGAAGACAAATCAATTTCACCCCAAATACTAATTAGTTGTAATTTTACATTGTATCCTAGGTTTTGGCCATTTGTCACTAAGAATTTTTACTAATTTAAAACACAATAAAATTAAATATGCTCCCTTATTCTTTTATTCATATATGTGACCCTGGACCACAAAACCAGTCATAAGGTTAAATTTTACAAAACTGAGACATATACATCATATAAAAGCTCAATAAATAAGCTTTCTATTGATGTATGGTTTGTTAGGATAGGACAATATTTGGCCGAGATACATCTATTTGAAAATCTGGAATCTGAGGGTGCAAAAAAATCAAAATCCTGAGAAAATCACCTTTAAAGTTGTCCAAATTAGGTTCTTAACAATGCATATTACTAATCAAAAATTACATTTTGATACCTTTACAGTAGGAATTTTACAAAAAATCTTCATGGAACATGATCTTTACTTAATTTCCTAATAATTTTTGGCATAAAAGAAAAATCTATAATTTTGATCCATACAATGTATTTTTGGCTATTGCTACAAATATACCCCAGTGACTTAAGACTGGTTTTGTGGTCCAGGGTCACATATATATAGCTTGCATTTTTACTTAAATATTGTTGCACTGAATGACAATGTAACATTATTTCAACCAAATTTTGACATTTTATTCTCCAAAAACTTATTTGAAACCTTGAAAGTAGACACTTTACTTACATTTAATGTGCTTTCTATGGACATAAAATCACTTTTGTAAATTTATATTGACATGGACACCATAACGTCTTTGACCCATTTATAACCGTTTAAATAAATACATTTGTCAGTAAACACATTTATAATGTTACAAAAGATTTAGGTTTTAAATAAATGCTGTTGTTTTGAGCTTTCTATTCGTCTGTGAATCCTGAAAAATTAGAATGATTTCTGATGATCATGTGACACTGAAGACTGTAGTAATGATGCTGAAAATTCAGCTTTGATCACAGAAATAAATGACATCTTAACAGATATTCACTTACAAAACAGCTATTTTACATATTAATAATATTTGGGAATTTTACTGTTTTTGAAAAATTAATCAAACCTTGCTTGTTTCTTTTTTTTATCTTTAAATTGTAAAAATGATTATTGGAAATGTATCGTTAAGATGTCCACATCAAAAGAAAATTACAAAAGTGATTATTTTTGTTTATAAAAACCACATTAAGTGTAAATAAAGTGTCTACTTTTAAGATTTCAAATAAGTTTTTTGAGAATAAAATGTCTAAATAATGTTTAGTGTAACAATATTTATGTAAAAATTCATACAACATGCTTAGTCTGACTTGTTCATATTAAAATATATAAAAGAATAAGGGAGCATATTAAACTCGTGTTTTAAATGAGTAAAAAATTCTTACTGACAAATGGGCAAAACCTAAGATAAAATGTAGAATTACAACTAATTAGTATTTGGGGTGAGAGTAATTTGTCTTTTAATTTGTCATAAATTGATTTTTGTTGTAAATATGCCTGACAAGATTGACACTTTAGTGGGTGTCTTCTGTAAATTAGGGAAAAATGTGTGATATTTATTTTTTTGCTTAGAAAAACAAAAACAAAAATGCAATTAAGTTAAACAGAAAACTTTTTTTTTTTTTTTGGAAAAACAATTTAAAGCAGTGTTACACTTTTTGTGCTTGAACCCTTTTTCTTTATTAACCCAAATATGTAACAAAATTCTTATGTTAATTGTAACAAACAAATGAAAGGACTATGATTCTGGACATTGATCTGATGGTGTGTTTGCAGAGTTCATCTGTCTAAGGGCCAGTGGAGGGCGCTGTCTCCATCTCAAGCCTTAAAGTTCCCCAAGACCACAGTAACGTCCCGAATCCGGTTCATCCCGAAGGTGAACAGCATGAGACCCATCACTCGACTCGCGGGACCCAGAGAGTCGCTGCAGGTGCGTCAAACAGCCTCCAAAATAAATATACCAGTTGTGAAAATGAAACCGAATTATAATGATGTGTGCAGAGTTTCCAGAGCGGCGTGCGGCTCCTGCAGAACGTGCTGAGTGCGTGTGTGAGAGAGGCCCCGGGGCCCATGGGCTCCACCGTCTGGGGCTGGCAGGACATTCACCGCGTTCTCAAGGAGTTCAGCCCACAGCAGAAGAGCTCACCAAGACCACTGTATTTCGTCAAGGTGGGTCTAATGTGCGTTTATATATGTGTTATGTATCATATAAATGATGGCAATGTCTTGTTTTTATATATAAAATGTAGCATTTATTAATTTTAGTGTTTGTTTTATTAATAAATAACATGTATAGTTGTATATAATGTACATGTAAACCACTGCATATTATTTATACAAACTAACATTGATATTTATACAAATAAATAACATATATATAGACGGTGATTTAATTACTGAATTATATCATTCATTTGATTCGTTCGAACGGATGGTTCATTCAGGAATAGAGCAAGTGTCTGTCTTTATGAATGGGAAATTTAATCGTTTCATTAGATTCGTTTAAAAATAATGTTTACAAATAATGTTAATGTCTTGTTTTTATATATAAAATGTAGTTTTTATTAACTTTAGTATTTTTTTTTAATTAATAAATACCATATGTAGTTGTAAATAATGCATATGTAAACATCTTTAATTTATTTGCATAACACATTTAGTAATACATCATTTTGAGTTGAGCACATTAATGCAGGAGCTTTCAAAGTTTTTAATGCCAAATCTGCTAAAAAAAAAAAATATATATATATATATATTATACTCAATATTAACTTATTTTAAAACTATTTTATTTAAATGTGTATTCAAATTTTTTATTTTTTTTAATTAAAATTTTGAATATTTATTGTTATATTAAATATATATTAAAAATATTTAAATGTAATATTTATTATATAAATGTATACAGTTGTTTCTATATATAATGTATAGTCGTTATTTATATTTATACAAACAAATAACATATATATATATTTGTAAAACCCACATTTATTATGTTATTTATAAATATAAAAAACGCGTGTAAAACTTAAACAAATATTATATATATAAATGATATGTATGAAATAAATATATATTTAAATGTGTGTATTATATAAATGATTGTATTAAATTATACTGTGTGTATATAGTATTTATTTTAGTATTTATTCATAAATAACTTGCATAATATGTCAGCTTTGTGTGTGTATCTTATAAACATGTTCTTACAAATAATGTTAATGTCTTGTTTTTATATATAAAATGTAGTTTTTATTAACTTTAGTATTTTTTTTTTTAATTAATAAATACCATATGTAGTTGTAAATAATGTATATGTAAACATCTTTAATTTATTTGCATAACACATTTTGTAATACAACATTTTGAGTTGAGCACATTAATGCAGGAGCTTTCAAAGTTTTTAATGCCAAATCTGCTGAAAAACAAAAATATTATACTCAATATTAACTTATTTTAAAACTATTTTATTTAAATGTGTATTCAAATTTTTTATTTTTTTTAATTAAAATTTTGAATATTTATTGTTATATTAAATATATATTAAAAATATTTAAATGTAATATTTATTATATAAATGTATACAGTTGTTTCTATATATAATGTATAGTCGTTATTTATATTTATACAAACAAATAACATATATATATTTGTAAAACCCACATTTATTATGTTATTTATAAATATAAAAAACGCGTGTAAAACTTAAACAAATATTATATATATAAATGATATGTATGAAATAAATATATATTTAAATGTGTGTATTATATAAATGATTGTATTAAATTATACTGTGTGTATATAGTATTTATTTTAGTATTTATTCATAAATAACTTGCATAATATGTCAGCTTTGTGTGTGTATCTTATAAACATGTTCTTACAAATAATGTTAATGTCTTGTTTTTATATATAAAATGTAGTTTTTATTAACTTTAGTATTTTTTTAATTAATAAATACCATATGTAGTTGTAAATAATGTATATGTAAACATCTTTAATTTATTTGCATAACACATTTATTAATACAACATTTTGAGTTGAGCACATTAATGCAGGAGCTTTCAAAGTTTTTAATGCCAAATCTGCTGAAAAACAAAAAAAAAATATTATACTCAATATTAACTTATTTTAAAACTATTTTATTTAAATGTGTATTCAAATTTTTTATTTTTTTAATTAAAATTTTGAATATTTATTGTTATATTAAATATATATAAAAATATTTAAATGTAATTATTATATAAATGTATACAGTTGTTTCTATATATAATGTATAGTCGTTATTTATATTTATACAAATAAATAACATATATATATATATATATATATATATTTGTAAAACCCACATTTATTATGTTATTTATAATATAAAAAACGCGTGTAAATCTTAAACAAATATTATATATATATATATATATATAAAAGATATGTATGAAATAAATATATATTTAAATGTGTGTATTATATAAATGATTGTATTAAATTATACTGTCTGTGTATATAGTATTTATTTTAGTATTTATTCATAAATAACTTGCATAATATGTCAGCTTTGTGTGTGTATCTTATAAACATGTTCTTATAAATAATGTTAATGTCTTGTTTTTATATATAAAATGTAGTATTTATTAATTTGAATTTTTTTTAAATTAATAAATAACACATATATTTGTATATAATGTATATGTAAACATCTTCAGTTTTATTTCCATAACACATTTAGTAATAAATAAGTTTGAGTTGAGGATATTAATGCAGGAGTTTTCAAAGATTTTAATGCTAAACCTGCTAAAAAACAAAACAAAAAAAATTATATTCAATATTAACTTATTTTAAAACTACTTTTATTTAACTGTTTTATTTTTTAATATTTATTATTTTATTACATATATAATTAAATGTGTTATGTATTATATATAAAAAATATAAAATTATTTCTATATTAATTTCTATATTCTATATTTCTATTTCTATATATAATGCATAGTATTTATTTATATTTATACAAAGACATAACATATACACACGTATAAAACTTAAAATATATTATGTATATGCATCTTAAATATATAAATGCTATGTATACAATAAATAAATATTTCAATGTGTGTATTAAATAAATGATTGTATTAAATTATTGCTGCATATAATATTAAGTTTGTCTGTGTATATAGTATTTATTGTAGTATTTATTAATAAATAACTTGCATAATATGTCGGCTTTGTGTGTTTCTTAAAAATATGTTCTTTTTTTTAGTTGAGGACATTAATGCAGCAGTTTTTTTAAGTTTTTGATGAATAGAAAGTTCAGAAGAACAACATTTATCTGAAATAGAAATCTTTTGTAACGTTATAAATGTCTTTATCATCACTTTTAATCAATTTAAATCGTCCTTGCTAAATAAAAGTATTAATTTCTATAATTTATTTAAAGAAACAAATTATACTGATTCGAAGCTTTTGAATGTTATAGTGTATAATGATACAAAAGCTGTTTATTTCAGAAAAAAATGCTGATCTTTCGTTTTTCCTATTCATCAAAGAACCCTGAAAAAATGTTTTAAATATTGATGATAATAATAATAAATGTTTTTCGAGCAGCAAATCAGCATATTAGAGTGATTTCTGAAGGATCATGTGACACCGAAGACTGGAGTAACGATGCTAAAAATTCAGTATTGATCACAGAAATAAATTACATTTTAAAATATATTCAAATAGAAAAACAGTTATTTTAAATGGTAAAAATATTTCAAAATTTTACTGTTTTTACTGCATTTTGGATTAAATGGGTTAGTGAGCAGAAGAGAATTCTTAAAAAAAAAACATTACAAATCTTACTGTTCAAAAACTTTTGACTGGTAGTGTATATTATCGCAATTACTTAATATTAAATATGAGTAATAATAATATGAATGATCATGTGTGCCAGGTGGACGTGAGCGGCGCGTATGACAGTCTTCCTCATCAGAAGCTGGTGGAGGTGTTGGGTGAAGTGCTGAGTCCGTTTGCAGAGCAGAGCTTCTTTGTGCGTCAATACGTGCGTGTCTGGAACGACCCCAACCTGGGCTTGAGGAAACACTTTTGCACTAAAGTAGGTGACCATCAGCACTGATCGCAAATCAGACACACACTCAGAGTGTGAACGTGTGTTTGTTCAATCAGGCAGAGATGAGTGAGCCGCTCAACATGAAGGGCTTCATCGTGGAGGAGCAGGACGGCGGGACGCTGCATGACGCCATTCTGGTCGAGCGGGTAAGACAAACACTCAGCTACCACTTCACATTGGTGTTTATTGAAAAATTAAGAACTTCTCAAGTAATTTAGTGAGCTGGGCGATTAATCTAATTTTGTCTAGGGGTGTTCCGATCAGTGTTGTTTTCGTCAACGATGACGATTGAGGAAATCATTTCGTTGATGCAACTTTTTTTCATGACGATAACGAGACGATGACGAGATAAAAATGGCTCGTTGATGACTAAAACATGACGAGACGTGTGTGAGTTTTCGTTGACGAGACGAGAATAGTAGGGCTGGGTATTGTGACCAATTTGGCAATTCGATTCGATTCTTATTTTTATGGATTCGATTCGATTTCGATTCGATATCGATTCGCTATCAATATTTAATTTAAAATGTTAGTTTTGCGGACATGTGATCCATATTATAAATATAAATGCTGGTAACTGAAACTCTCCTACTTAAGTTTATTACTGAAATACACATCTACATTAATAATAGGGTGCACACAGTTGTTTATTTTAAACAGCTTTTATTTTAAATGAACACTGCAACAAGAAGTCATAAATATGTGCATCCATTGTACACCATGTAAACAAACTGCAAAATGCACATTACTGTAAAAAATAAAAAGACTGTAAATGTGCAACAGTGAGATCTATTAAGAACTTCAAACATGTTTAAGAAATAAAACATTTTTCTAAATTCAAAATGTTCAAAACAGGCCCATCATAAAGCCCTTGTCTGCGTATACAAAGCATTCTAACTGTCCATAAAACTAACAGTTCTTAACTACAGCCTAATCATTTTTCTGCAAAAGAAGCAGCTGATCAACATGTTCTGATCTGATCTAAGGCAGCTCCTTTGCGCTGTGATTAGATCACCAGCGGTTGAGAAAACTCTCTCAGCAGGAACACTAGTGACACCTTCAGGACGAGAGGTGAATATTCATATCCTCTTACGTGAAGCACGCGCATTAAAGGAGAACTCCGGTGTGATTTTGACCTAAAGTGTATTGAATCATGATATCGAGTGTAAACGTACCTTGCATATCTCATCTCGTCTTGTCCACTGCTGTCCGAAATCTGGGGTCAGTTAGCCGATGCTCACAACAGCTTGTCAATGAGATCAATGGGGCATCGAAGCAGTCATGTAAATAAATCACTGTTTTACGCCATTTACGAGGCACAAAGTAGCGCCACACTTCATCGGTAGACTTCCAAGGGCCCTGACATTTAAAACGCGACATTGAAAACTCATAAAAAGCACCGGTAGTTTATTTACGAGAAGATTTATACAGACAGTAACGGCAAGAAGTTTAGCGGCCGCCGCCATCTTGAATGTAGTCACGTTAAGTCGAGTGACGAGCAGGAAGGAACGTATCAGGTTTTCAACCTATCAGGTTGTAGTTTCCTTCGTGCTCGACATTCGACTTAACGTGACTACATTCAAGATGGCGGCGATCGCTAAACTCCTTGAAGTTACTGTCTGTATAAATCTTCTCGTAAATAAACTACCGGTGCTTTTTATGAGTTTTCAATGTCGCGTTTTAAATGTCAGGGCCCTTGGAAGTCTACCAATGAAGTGTGGCGCTACTTTGTGCCTCGTAAATGGTGTAAAACAGTGATTTATTTACATGACTGCTTCGATGCCCCATTGATCTCATTGACAAGCTGTTGTGAGCATCGGCTAACTGACCCCAGATTTCGGACAGCAGTGGACAAGACGAGATGAGATATGCAAGGTACGTTTACACTCGGTATCATGATTCAATACACTTTAGGTCAATATCACACCGGAGTTCTCCTTTAAGAATCGATTCGGGGATTTCCCGAATCGATATCCTTGCGTTAAACTGGAGATCGATTAAAATCAGAGAATCGATATTTTTTACCCAGCCCTACTAAATAGCAGCAGAAGATCTATAACATTTCTCTTGTTGAAGAGTAAAAGTGTGTCCGTGTGTGTTTGTCTATCAGCACTCGTCTGAGGTCCGAGGTGGAGACGTGTTTCAGTTCTTCCAGAAGATGCTGACCAGCTACGTCATCCATCATGACAATAAGTGAGTCCATTTATATCAGTAAGTCAATTAACGGTGAGGTTGTTAGGTGTCTGTGTTCGGATGAGGATGTCATCGGTTGTCTGTGTTCCAGAATGTTCTCTCAGGTGTGTGGAATCCCGCAGGGCTCTTCAGTGTCAGCGCTGCTGTGTAATCTGTGTTACGGACACATGGAGAACTCACTGCTGAAGGGCATCGCTAAAGGAGGGTGAGACCATACACAAAACATCTCCATTGTCCTTAAAGTAGGGCTAAAAAAAAGAGCTCAGCCAAATAAACCTCTGCAGTGAATGGGTGCCGTCAGAATGAGAGTCCAAACAGCTGATAAAAACATCGCAGTAATCAACTCCAGTCCATCAGTTAACATCTTGAGAAGACAAAGCTGAAACAAATCCATCAAGATGTTTTTTTTTTTTTTAACTAAACTATGAGTCGATAATCTATAATAACGCTTCCTCCAGTAAAAGAAAATCCATCTCATGTTGTCTCTCACATCAGAATCCAGCCACTATTTGTTTAAAGCAGCTTTGTGCTTGATCTGTGCAGATTTCTCTCTTGATTCAGACAAACCACTTTTTCACTGGAGGATGATTATGGAATCGTGTTTTAGTCAAAAACATTTTTTTTCAATGATGGATTTTTTTTAGCTTTTGTCTTCTCAAGATGTTACTTGTAGATTGTTGTGATGTTTTTATCAGCTGTTTGGACTCTCATTCTGACGGCACCCATTCACTCCAGAGGATCCATTAGTGAGATGGAATGACACATTTCTACAAACATGATGAAGAAAAAAACTCCTAATCTTGGATGGCCTGAGGGTGAGCACATTTTCAGGTAATGTTCATTTTTGGGTGAACTATTGCTTTAATTTCCTTTAAAGCGACGTCGAATTTATTAACAATTCCTGGTTCTGGTTTTGGTTTTGGGGTGAAATGTGACCTGAGCTTCATCCATAACCACATACTGTCTGAGTATAAACTGTGTTTCATAATGAACTCAATTCATAACTGCTAATGAAGTCATGCATTAAATAAACTCAAGATCCCAAAAGTTTTAGGAGTAAAATGTTCTTCAGGGTTCCTGTTCACTATAATCAATTTTAACAATATGTGACCCTGGACCACAAAACCAGTCTTAAGTCGCTGGGGTATATTTGTAGCAATAGCCAAAAATACATTGCATGGGTCAAAATTTTAGATTTTTCTTTTATGCCAAAAATCATTAGGAAATTAAGTAAAGATCATGTTCCATGAAGATTTTTTGTAAAATTCCTACTGTAAATCTATCAAAATGTAATTTTTGATTTGTAAAATGCATTAAGAACCTAATTTGGACAACTTTAAAGGTGATTTTCTCAGTATTTTGATTTTTTTGCACCCTCAGATTCCAGATTTTCAAATAGATGTATCTCAGCCAAATATTGTTCTATCCTAACAAACTATGCATCAATAGAAAGCTTATTTATTGAGCTTTCATATGATGTATAAATCTCAGTTTTGTAAAATTTTACCTTATGACTGGTTTTGTGGTCCATGGTCACATATTATGGCTTTTCTAATAATTTCCGAGTTACTGGATGACGATTAAGGATATGGACTGATTAGATTTCTAGAAACTGTGTTTAAATTGGCTTTCTTTTCTAAGGCATTAATTTAAAATTAAATATCTTGATTATTAGTTGTTTAGCTGATTTTAATGCTTGTTTTGTGTTATCTTGAAGACACTTGGGAGTTGTTTTGGTAGTATGAATGCAATCTGGAGATATTTTCATGACATGCATTAATTTAAAGAGAGTTTGTACAAGGTGCTTAAAGTACTTTAATTTGACTTGAAATTTAAGGCCTGGAAAACTCTTGAAAATAGCAATACTCCAAAAGAGCTATAAGTGCTTGAATTTTTGAGAAACAACCTTTTTTGCTCATTTCAGTTAATGTCAAAACAATCGAGCTAAGCGACTACTACTGACAGAGTCGTGTAAACATGGCTAAGGATGCAAAAAAGAGGAACAGGTGAACCGAATCAATTGAGTCATTTACTCTGGAACCGCTCCAATTGATTCAAACCTGTGACTTCGATCATTCATTTCAAGCAGTTCACTGGCAAAAATCAGATCACATTAAAGGAGCCATTTATTTTCGAATTTCAACATTGTTTGTAACGATTTTAAAATAGTTATGGGTTAAACCATTGCGTCGCAAAATGATTCACTTTTTCAAAGCGCTCCAATTGGATCACGTATCGCGAATCATATGATTTAGACCCGAATGGCTTTGTGAATCATTTTCGCGAATTGAATTATCAATTCATATCAAATGATTTGCGATCCGAGTTCTGTGTAAATGATTCTTACTCAAAGTTTTGATCTCAAATGATTCACGATCCGAGATGATGGTTTGCGAATCATTATTGGGACTTCAGAGAGTGGATCGTGAATCATGAGATTTAGACCTGAATGGCGTTGTGAATCATTTCTCGAATTGAAAGGTCAATTCAAATCAAATGATTCGCGATATGCAAAGTTTCGATCTCAAATTATTCACTCCGAGTCCTGACCTGAAATTATGGTTTGCGAATCATTATTCAGATCTGGGGCCAGATTCACGAAACATTCTTAAGAAGAATTTTTTTCTTAACTGCCATTTTCTTCTTATTTTTTTTAAATAAGAAAAAAGTTAAGAATATTTTGTAAACTCGTTTTAAGAATATTCTTATATTTTAACTTAAGATTGTTCTTAAGACAAAAATTAAGAAAATTCAAATTCTTGAAAAGAATCTTCTTAAAAACCATCGTAAATAACTTCTTAAAGTTAGGATAGCCCCAGACTTGTCTTGAAACCCAAATAGTAAGAATTATTTAATTAATTTATTGGTTTATTTCAAATTGACTGTTATATTTAAGCATTGCAACACTACTAGCTACATATAATACATATTAGGACTATTAATAGAGATGAGCATGAGTTCGCTGAAGTGACAGCAGTGACTGAGAATGTAAACAATGATCTGTCATGATTATGTATGACCCTACTTTTTGCCGACATCAAAACTTAGTAGCAACTCTACAAAATCGAGTCAGATAGGGAGATTTAATTGAACATTTTTTTATTTTACTTGGCTGATAAATACGACATAATCTTTGGTCGTATTTAGCGCATTATGTGCAGGACGCGTTTTATAAATGCGTCTTTAACCATGTATTCACTCAGGTAGATGTATCTTTTTTTTTTTTCTTAAGAAAAAAATTAAGATGTTCTTAAGAACATATTTGAGAACTTAAGATTTTTTCAAGAATTGCACTTAAGAACATTTTTACGAACTTCTTAGAATTTATCTTAAGAAATTTCTTAATTTATTTCTTAAGAAGATATTCGTGAATCCGGCCCCTGGACTTTTGCGAATTGTATGATCAATTCAAATCAAATTCACAATACGCCAAGGTTATTTTAGTTTTGCTTTTTCAGAAAAGTAGTGCTTGAAAAGTCCTGGAATTTCATTTTGCAGTATCTGTACGAACCCTGTAAAGGCTGATTACAAAAATGAAATCTTCAAATTGCAGGACACATGTGAATGAAACAGATTTCATAGATTTTTTTTTCTATGCTGTCCTGATTACACATTAATAAAAATAAAAAAAAGTCAAATATTCCCACAAATCACATTTGAACTGTCATTAGCTACGTTTATATGCACTCTAACAATCTGTTTATTATCTGTTTATAATCAGATTGATGGCTCAAAAGGGCTGAAAAGTCTCCAAATGAACACCTCAATCAATCTCATTAAAAAGTAAATTCACTATTGCTCCAATGTACATTCAAACACAAATGCCAATTGGAGTTCAAAGTTTAGGACACAACACAGAATTGGCTTGGCTTCATTCTTAATGACAAATATCAGTGCGTACAAACAGCATTTTTCAGTCCAAACCAGTGTTTTTAGATCTGCTTCATTACCTGCCTTAAAAACATCTCTTTTCTTATTTGGGCTTATTTATAATTTGGCTGTCTTTAGTTTTGGTGGATTAAATTCACACTTTTAGTCTTTATCTGGTTTTTGGATTAAGATGTTGATTACATTTTTTAACGCTGCAATTTGAATGATTGTTATCATTTTATTGCTTACTGTAAGCATTCGTGTTGTTTTACGGTATTATATAAATGCAAATGACCTTGACCTATAATTTAGTATTATTTAGAAGCTTTTCTTATAGTTTAATACATATTTTGGATTGGATTTTATTTTTATAATTTTTTCATTTTTTTTTGTTTGTTTTTGGTTATTTTAAAGTTGTTGTTCTTTTGTTTTGTTTTTACTTTATATTACTTGTTTGGTTTATTTTTAATTTTAGATTCAGTTTTAGTTTTCTTCAAATTTGTAATTGATTTATATATTCATATCTATACTAATTTTGCATCATATCATTTCAGCTTTTCCAGTTAACAATGATTTTTATTTTTAGTTTGTTTTTTTGGTTATTTTAACTTTTTTTTTTTTAGTCTTTAAATTACTATTTTGGTTTATTTTTATTTTTGTTTCAGTTTTAGCTCAGTTTTATTTTATTTTTTGTTCTTCAAATTCATAATTGAATTATTTTATTCAAGTTTATGCTTTCAGCTTAAACATTTTCATGTAATATTTATTTCATTTCAGCTTTTCCAGTTAACAAATATGATTTTTAGTTATTTTTTTAATGATAATAACCCACAAGGTGTCACTTTTGCACACATTGTGTTTAAGAGTCGTATTTTATTCAAGTTTATGCTTTCAACTTAACAGCTTTCATCTAATATTTATTTTATTTCAGTTTTTCAAGTTAACAAAAATGATTTTTCCATTTTATTTTTAGTTTGTTTTTTGGTTATTTTAAAGTTGTTTTTTTTCTTCCCCTTTTAATATCACTATTTTGGTTTATTTTTATTTTCGTTTCAGTTTTAGCTCAGTTTTAATTTTTTTTCCTTCAAATTCTAATCTAATATTTATTTTATTTCAGCTTTTCCAGTTAACAAAAATGATTTTGTCTTTTTTTTTTTTTTAACACTAACCCTGGTCCAAACTTCACCACAAGATGTCATGTTCACACACTTTGTTTAATGAGACATCATTGGATGTGTTAATCTTAATATTTTGAATTGGCTTTATTTTTATTTCTTTATATATTTTTTCATTTTATTTTTAGTTCGTTTTTTGGTTATTTTTAGCTCAGTATTAGTTTTTTTTTTCTTCTTTAAGTTCATAATTGATTTATGTTGTTTATTGAAGTTTATACTTTCCACTTCTTTTCATGTAATATATTTAATTTCAGCTTTTCCAGTTAAAAAATAGGATTTTTACTCTTTTTTTTTTTTTTTTTTTTTTTTTTTTTTTTTTTTTATGATAAAAAAGATGCCACACATCACCACAAGATGTCATGTTTGCATGCATTGTGTCTTTAGATGTGTCTCTTGAAATAAACCAAGTTAAACTAAATGAAAATGAGAAATGCTGCCTTGGCAGAATGCTGAAATAAAAAAGTTTGTTTTTTTTTAAATCTATATAAAGCTGAAAAACTAAAAGGGGGTTTAAGCATAAAAACAACAATAATACTGCTTTATTTTTTGTTTTTCTAAAAAAAAAAAAAAAAATGAAAAAGTTTTCTGTTTAATTTAATTGCATTTATGTTGCAATTAGCAAAAATAAATCATACATTTTTCCCTAATTTACAGAAGACACCCATTAAAATGTCATTCAGTGTCAATCTTGTCAGGCATATTTACAACTAAAATCAATTTATAACAATAAAAGATGAATTTCTTTCACGCCAAATACTAATTGGCTCTAATTCTACATTTATAAATTGGTTTTGCCCATTTGTCAGTAAGAATTTTGTACTAATTTAAAACACAATAAAATATAATGTGCTCCCTTATTACTTTGTATGTTTTAATATTTAAAAGTCAGGATAAGCGTGTTGTTAGAATTTTTACATTGAAATAATGTTACGTTGTCATTCAGTAACACAATATTTATCAAATTTAAAAAAACATATTCTCCGAAAAACTTATTTGAAACCTTAAATGTAGACACTTACATTTAATGTGCTTTCTATGGACATAAAATCACTTTTGACGTGGATCTTAACAGCTTTGACTATTACAAACGTTCTTGTGTAAATGTTTCAGTGTCTTAATAGTAACTCCAAAATGTTTTCACATTTGTCTGCAAATACACCAGATGTTGTTGTGATTACGTATGACTATGTAGAGAGGTGCTTGTTTTGGAGGTTGCATGTACCTTTGACTCTATGAAGGAAGCTTTTATGACCAAAGTCATTAAATACTAACCACTCTTAAATACTATTTCAGAGATGGGGTTATCAATGTGGTTTATTTGTGTTTATATTTGGCTATTTGGCTCAGGACACACACACACAGGCTGGTTGTAAGAGAGCTTCAACAACTTGGGATGGCCACAAAGAGGGCTAAACGGCTAGCGAAGTATTGTGTCTTGTCTGCTGCTATAGGCAGTCACCACATATAGTGGAGACGTTGTTATTTATATCCATAACAACAGGGTGATATGCTTAATATTGTGGAGATCTGATGTATGCCACTGCTCCACGATTTTTTTGTACGTGTATTTAACTGCATCTGTATTTTTTATGTCACTGTAAATTTAATTTAAGTGGATTTAAATAAATAGTTAAATGTATGTGTTTGTACTGTGAGGTCAATAAGTATTTGATCACCCTGTGATTTTGCAAGTTTCCTTACTTAGAAATCATGGAGGGGTCTACAATTTTCTAGCATAGGTGCGTTTCCACTGTGAGAGACAGAATCTAAAAATAAAAATCCGGAAATCACATTGTATGATTTTTTTTTTTTAACAATTTATTTGTGAATTACTGTGTCAAATAAGTATTTGATCACTTGCTTATCAGCCAGGTTTCTGACCCCCAAAGACCTGTTATTTTGCTTTTAAATAGTCCAGCTACACTCTGCTCATGATTCTACATTAGTAGCACCTGTTTGAGGTCGTTAGCTGTCATAAAGACACCTGTGCACCCCACAATCAGCCAAAGTCTATGTAGCAACATGGGCAAAACCAAAGAGCTGTCAAAAGACATGAGACAAAATTGTAGACCTTCACAAAGCTGGAAAGGGCTACGGGGCAATTGCCAAGCAGCTTGGTGAAAAAAGAACCACTGTTGGAGCAATTGTCAGAAATGGAAGAGGCTAATGATGACTGGGGCCCCACGGAAGATCTCTCCTCGTGGGGTATCAATGATGCTAAGAATTAGTGGTGCAACGGATCACAAAGCTCACGGTTCGGATCACATCACGGATTTTGAGTCACGGATCGGATCATTTTTCGGATCAGCAAAAAACAAACAAAACAAAAAAAGTTTGTTTTTTAATAATTTCTGAATGCTTTAAGTACTTCTAATCCATAGCAAAAACTACTAGCTGAACTAATAAAGTCAGTAACAAAACAAGAACAATTACACAAATGACAAGTGTAGATGAATACAACAAAGTTACTAATAAAATCAATAACACTAGTATTCAGGTGCAGAAATGTAATAATTAATTGTAAAATAACTAGTGCTTCTCACTCCAGGTATTTATAGGATGCTGTCTCTTTAAGGCCTAATGCACGTAGGCCTATCTAATACTGGCGCGCATCTTTCTCAGCTGTTTCTGTTCACTGAAGACATAAACGACTGTGTTTACCAGAATACAAAAATGGGTATTTAAAAATAACTTTGTATGTATGTTAAGAGAAGTTTTGAAGAGGAATCAATCTGTGAATCACGCAGTCTAAATCGCGCGTCTCTCTCTGTCTCTCTCTCTCTCGCTCTCTCTCTCTGTGCGCGTGCTCGCTTAACAACAACAACAAACATACATAAAAAAAAACAACGCGCGTCTTCTCTTTTGCTGCAGCAGTTTAAACAGTTTGAATGGCTAAATTGGCAAGACAAAACACGTGCAAATTATAAACTTTTACTCTATGATGATTAAACTTAACAGTTAATCCGCGAACCCGCGAATCACGGATCACCTACGATCCGTTGCACCCCTACTAAGAATGGTGAAGAATCAGCCCAGAACTACACAGGAGGAGCTGGTCAATGCCGTGAAGGGAGCTGGGACCATCGTTTCCAAGGCTACTATCAGTAATACACTAAGACGTCATGGTTTAAAATCTTGCATCGCTCGGAAGGTTCCCCTGCTTAAGTCAACCATGTCCAGGCCCGTCTGAAGTCTGCCAGGGACCATCTGGATGATCCAGAGGAGTCATGGGAGAAAGTCCTGTGGTCAGATGAGACCAAAGTAGAACTTTTTGGTCTTAACTCCATTCGCCGTGTTTGGAGGAAGAAGAATGATGAGTATCATCCCAATAACACCATACCTACAGTGAAGCATGGGGCTGGAAGCATCATGCTCTGGGGGTGTTTTTCTGCACAGGGGACAGGACGACTGCACTGTATTAAGGAGAGGATGAACAGGGCCATGTATTGTGACATATTGGGCAAAAACCTCCTTCCCTCAGTCAGAGCATTAAAGATGCTTCCAACATGACAATGACCCAAAGCACACACCAAGCAGTGGCTCTGTAAGAAGCATATCAAGGTTCTGGAGTGGCCTAGCCAGTCTCCAGACCTAAATCCAATAGAAAATCTTTGGAGGGAGCTGAAACTCAAGTGTTGCTCAGCGGCAGCCCCGAAACCTGACAGATCTAGAGAAGATCTGTATTGAGCAGTGGGCCAAAATCCCTCCTGCAGTGTGTGCAAACCTGGCGAAGAACTACAGGAACCGATTGACCTCTGTAATTGTTAACAAAGGCTTCTGTACCAAATATCAAAATTCTTTGACTCAAGTGATCAAATACTTATTTGACACAGTAATTCACAAATAAATTGTTAAAAAAAAAAAATCACACAATGTAATTAACAGATTTTTTTTTTTAGATTCTGTCTCTCACAGTGGAAACGCACCTATGCTGAAAATTGTAGACCCCTCCATGATTTCTAAGTAAGAGAACTTGCAAAATCACAGAGTGATAAAATACTTGACATATATATATATATATATATATATATATATATATATATATGTATGTGACCCTGGACCACAAAACCAGTCAAAAGGTTAAATTTTACAAAACTGAGATATATACATCATATGAAAGCTCAATAAATAAGCTTTCTATTGATGTATGGTTTGTTAGGATAGGACAATATTTGGCTGAGATACATCTATTTGAAATCTGAAATCTGAGGGTGCAAAAAATCAAAAGACTGAGAAAATCACCTTTAAAGTTGTCCAAATTAAGTTCTTAGCAATGCATATTACTAATCAAAAATTACATTTTGATAGGTTTACAGTAGGAATTTTACAAAAAATCTTCATGGAACATGATCTTTACTCAATTTCCTAATGATTTTTGACATAAAAGAAAAATCAATAATTTTGACCCATACAATGTATTTTTGGCTATTGCTACAAATATACCCCAGCGACTAAAGACTGCTTTTGTGCTCCAGGGTCACATATATATATATATATATATATATATATATATATATATATATATATATATATATACACACACACAGATTGACCTCACTGTATGTATATATATATATATATATATATATGTATGTATATATGTGTGTGTGTGTGTGTGTGTGTGTGTGTGTGTGTGTGTGTGTGTGTGCTTATTTTATTTTACTTTCAGAATTTTTTTTTTAATTAACAAAAAAAGTTTTTAGTAACTAATGATGATAAACATCAGCACCAGGTGATGTTTAATGCGATGTCATTGTGTGTCTCTCATTGGCAGGTGTCTCATGAGGCTGGTGGATGATTTTCTGCTCATTACGCCCCATTTGAGTAAAGCCACAGAGTTCTTAACGTATGTAAACACATGACACGTGAACCACACATGATCTTAAACACTCATTCATTCATGTGTGTGTCTTTCAGGATGCTGCTGGCTGGCATTCCCGATTACGGCTGTAAGATCAACCCGCAGAAGGTGGCGGTGAATTTCCCGGTGTGTCAGGAGTGGCTGGATTCGGGCGTGAGCGTCCTCCCGTCCTGCTGTCTGTTCCCGTGGTGCGGCCTGCTGCTGGACACACACACACTGGACGTCTACAAGGACTACTCACGGTGATGGACACACTCCCGTCACACAATCTCTGCTGCGCTATCAGGCTGTAAATCAGGGAGGGACGTCTATCTAATCTCTACTGCACTTACACTACAGTGATGAGATGATACGTCTGTCATCACGATAGTGTTTTATACACATTCCAGACTGACATAAACAATTGTTCTCAGGTGACGTGTTGTGGGTGAATGACTTGGCATTTCTTGAGTCTCATCACTGAGAGCACTAGCAGTAGTTATGATCGACTTAAGCAACAGTAATTGAACTCTATTCCCATCTTTCATTGGCCAGTCGAACCCATAGTCCTGGCCAGGGTTATTATGGTTAACCAAAAACCATAAAATCATAAAAAGCATATCTGTTACAAGTAATATAAGAAATGTTATGTTATGCATGTATGTATATATGTAAAAATACATATATAAATAAAAAATAATTATATATATATATTAGGGATGCAATGATACCATTCTTTCAAAACCGATCCGATACCAAAAATTCTGAGTATCAGCCGATACCGATACTAGGCCGATATCAGTGGGGTATTTTACCTTCAAAACTAAAGAATGTATACAATTCACTTCGTCATTAAGATTTATTTGTTTTAGGTAAAGAAAGAGATACCAAATCTGCTTGCACATTGTTGGATAAAAAAAGGGGGGGAAAGAGATACATGCATGAGTGCAATCAAATTCATAAATTCATTTTACTTTTAAGATTTATTTTATGTTAGCTAGTTGCCAAAGCCACATCTATCAATTTTCATGTAGTTTAACTTTATGAACTAAAAAAACAACTGAAACTAATAAAATGACAAAAATTGTTAAATATTATAAAAACTACAAATAAATGTGTTGATGTTAATGATACTAACATAACACTGGACTTAACTGAGTGAGAACTTAAACAAATCACAACGTTTTGAAAACATCACAGTATATTAACTCTTCAGGAAGTGAATCATTTGATTCAGTTCGGGACTTTGGTGCGAGTTCGCGAATCATTTGATTCAGTTCGGGACTTTGGTGCGAGTTCTCAAATCATTTGATTCAGTTCGGGACTTTGGTGCGAGTTCTCAAATCATTTGATTCAGTTCAGGACTTTGGTGCGAGTTCTCAAATCATTTGATTCAGTTCGGGACTTTGGTGCGAGTTCGTAAATCATTTGATTCAGTTCGGGACTTTGGTGCGAGTTCTCAAATCATTTGATTCAGTTCAGGACTTTGGTGCGAGTTCTCAAATCATTTGATTCAGTTCGGGACTTTGGTGCGAGTTCGTAAATCATTTGATTCAGTTCGGGACTTTGGTGCGCGTTCTCAAATCATTTGATTCAGTTCAGGACTTTGGTGCGAGTTCTCAAATCATTTGATTCAGTTCAGGACTTTGGTGCGAGTTCTCAAATCATTTGATTCAGTTCGGGACTTTGGTGCGCGTTCTCAAATCATTTGATTCAGTTCAGGACTTTGGTGCGCGTTCTCAAATCATTTGATTCAGTTCGGGACTTTGGTGCGAGTTCTCAAATCATTTGATTCAGTTCGGGACTTTGGTGCGAGTTCTCAAATCATTTGATTCAGTTCAGGACTTTGGTGCGAGTTCTCAAATCATTTGATTCAGTTCGGGACTTTGGTGCGAGTTCGTAAATCATTTGATTCAGTTCGGGACTTTGGTGCGAGTTCTCAAATCATTTGATTCAGTTCAGGACTTTGGTGCGAGTTCTCAAATCATTTGATTCAGTTCGGGACTTTGGTGCGAGTTCGTAAATCATTTGATTCAGTTCGGGACTTTGGTGCGCGTTCTCAAATCATTTGATTCAGTTCAGGACTTTGGTGCGAGTTCTCAAATCATTTGATTCAGTTCAGGACTTTGGTGCGAGTTCTCAAATCATTTGATTCAGTTCGGGACTTTGGTGCGCGTTCTCAAATCATTTGATTCAGTTCAGGACTTTGGTGCGAGTTCTCAAATCATTTGATTCAGTTCAGGACTTTGGTGCGAGTTCTCAAATCATTTGATTCAGTTCGGGACTTTGGTGCGAGTTCGTAAATCATTTGATTCAGTTCGGGACTTTGGTGCGAGTTCGCGAATCATTTGATTCAGTTCGGGACTTTGGTGCGAGTTCGCGAATCATTTGATTCAGTTCGTAAATCATTTGATTCAGTTCGGGACTTTGGTGCGAGTTCTCAAATCATTTGATTCAGTTCGGGACTTTGGTGCGAGTTCGTAAATCATTTGATTCAGTTCGGGACTTTGGTGCGAGTTCTCAAATCATTTGATTCAGTTCAGGACTTTGGTGCGAGTTCTCAAATCATTTGATTCAGTTCAGGACTTTGGTGCGAGTTCTCAAATCATTTGATTCAGTTCGGGACTTTGGTGCAAGTTCGTAAATCATTTGATTCAGTTCGGGACTTTGGTGCGAGTTCGCGAATCATTTGATTCAGTTCAGGACTTTGGTGCGAGTTCTCAAATCATTTGATTCAGTTCGGGACTTTGGTGCGAGTTCGTAAATCATTTGATTCAGTTCGGGACTTTGGTGCGAGTTCGCGAATCATTTGATTCAGTTCGGGACTTTGGTGCGAGTTCGCGAATCATTTGATTCAGTTCAGGACTTTGGTGCGAGTTCGCGAATCATTTGATTCAGTTCGGGACTTTGGTGCGAGTTCGTAAATCATTTGATTCAGTTCGGGACTTTGGTGCGAGTTCTCAAATCATTTGATTCAGTTCAGGACTTTGGTGCGAGTTCTCAAATCATTTGATTCAGTTCGGGACTTTGGTGCGAGTTCGTAAATCATTTGATTCAGTTCGGGACTTTGGTGCGAGTTCGCGAATCATTTGATTCAGTTCGGGACTTTGGTGCGAGTTCGCGAATCATTTGATTCAGTTCGGGACTTTGGTGCGAGTTCGTAAATCATTTGATTCAGTTCGGGACTTTGGTGCGAGTTCGTAAATCATTTGATTCAGTTCGGGACTTTGGTGCGAGTTCGTAAATCATTTGATTCAGTTCGGGACTTTGGTGCGAGTTCGTAAATCATTTGATTCAGTTCGGGACTTTGGTGCGAGTTCGTAAATCATTTGATTCAGTTCGGGACTTTGGTGCGAGTTCTCAAATCATTTGATTCAGTTCGGGACTTTGGTGCGAGTTCTCAAATCATTTGATTCAGTTCAGGACTTTGGTGCGAGTTCGTAAATCATTTGATTCAGTTCGGGACTGTGGTGCGAGTTCTCAAATCATTTGATTCAGTTCGGGACTGTGGTGCCAGATTTATATATCTTTGAGATATATAAATTAACTAAATTAACTTAAGTTACTAAAATATAATTACTTGTAATATAATTATCGTCAACTGGAAAAAAATATTTATTTTACTTTTAAGATTTATTTTATGTTAGCTAGTTGCCAAAGCCACATCTATCAATTTTCATGTAGTTTAACTTTATGAACTAAAAAAACAACTGAAACTAATAAAATGACAAAAATTGTTAAATATTATAAAAACTACAAATAAATATGTTGATGTTCATGATACTAACATAACACTGGACTTTTGAGTAATTGAGTAAGAACTTAAACAAGTCACAACGTTTTGAAAACATCACAGTATATTAACTCTTCAGGAAGTGAAGTGTTGTGGCACCATATTTAATGTGACATCGAAAATAACAAACAAAATGTAATAACTATATAAATGATGTCTGCTCCGCCCCCTCAGGTATGACGGCCTATCACTGCGCTACAGCCTGACACTAGGCTCCGCCCACTCACCGGCCACGGCCATGAAGAAGCTGCTGTCGGTCCTCAGTCTCAAGTGTACCGACATCTTTCTAGACCTCAGGGTGAGACGTGGCCTTAATACTTTAGTCCCTCATGAGAAGCAGTTGAGTTCACAGTCTTGTACCTTTTGTTTTTTTTTTTGATTGATTTTCAAATAGCCACCACTGTTGATGCAGTATGTGCAGAAATCATTAATACTCATTCATGCTCCTGTGAGATGTTTTATGTTAATGGTGTAAATATGAGAGAAAATAAGATTTGTTCACACATGTCTGCTGTTTCTCCAGATGAATTCAGTGGAAGCTGTTTACAGGAGCTTGTATAAACTGATTCTGCTGCAGGCGCTCAGGTAAACACTAAATACATTAGTGCTCAGAAGTGATGCAGTTGAGATCAAAAGAGTTTACACCCCCCTTTCAGCATCTGCGAAATAAGAGAGATCATACAAAATGCATGTTATTGTTTATTTAGTACTGACCTGAATAAGATATTTTACATTAAAGATGTTCACATATAGTCCACAAGAGAAAATAAGAGTTGGAGTTATAAAACTTACCCTGTTCAAAAGTTTACATACTGTGTTGTTACCTGAATGATCCACAGTGTTTGTTTGTTTATTGATAGTTGTTCATGAGTCCCTTGTTTGTCCTGAACAGTTAAACTGCCTGCTGTTCATCAGAAAAGTCCTTCAGGTCCCATAAATTCTTTGGTTTTCCAGCATTTCTGTGTATTTGAACCCTTTCCAGCAATGACTGTATGATTTTGAGATGCATCTTTTCACACTGAGGACAACTGAGGGACTCATATGCAACTATTACAGAAGGTTCAAACTCTCACTGATGCTCCAGAAGGAAAAAAACTATGCATTAAGAGCTGGGGGTGAAAACTTTTGAAAACAGAATGGAAAGTACACATTTTCTTATTTTGCCTAAATATCATACTTTTTCATTTAGTACTGCCCTTCAGACGCTAAAAGGAGATACTTACATGTTTCCCAGAAGACAAAATAAGTTATCTTTAAATTCCAAAAGTTTCCTCTTGCATGGTTTTTCCTTCTGGAGCATCAGTGAGTGTTTGAAGTGTTTCAAAAAATCCTAACAAACCATACATCAATAGAAAGCTTATTTATTGAGCTTTCATATGATGTATAAATCTCAGTTTTGTCAAATTTAACCTTATGACTGGTTTTGTGGTCCAGGGTCACATATATGCAGATGAGTGCATATTTCATTAAATAATGGCTCATTTGCATATTGAAACCAAGCATTTAAGAAAACGTGTAATACAAAAAATAGTTGCAATTATCAATGTAATCAATCAACTGGGTAAGTAAGGTGATAACTTAGATTTTTTTTATTACTCTATTCACCTGCATTGTCTAAAAGAAATGAATGCAGCCTTGATGAGCAGAAGAGACCTTCAAAAACTTACTGACGTCTTTTAATCATTTAAACTGGTGTACATTAGTTGTTTCCTCTTGTTCACTTGGCAAAAGTTTAACATGAACAAACATCTGAGTAACTGTAACTGAGTGATGTTTGATTGTCTGATGGTGAATGATTGTGTGAAACTCACCTAAAAGATTGCATTCAGTGCAGAAACCCCCAAAGAAACCGTTCCTGTTGACGCTCCTGTTTGTCTGTATGTTTGTCAATGTGTGTCAGGTTTCACGCGTGTGTGAGGAGTTTGCCTCTGGGTCAGAATGTGGAGTTCAACCCGTGCTTCTTCCTGAAGATGATCTGGACCATGGCTCGAGTCACCAACAGACTCATCAGACACATTAATAAAGGCACGAGCGCTGCGTTTTAAAAATTATTTTCCAGTTTAATTTTAATATTTTATATTTTTTAATGCCTATTTATTACATTTTAGCACGTTTCATTTTTTTTATATTTACTTTTTGTTCATTTTTATTTGAGTTATATTCATTTTATTCATTTTTATTTCAGTTTTAGTAATTGTAGTTCACAGCCGGTATTATTTTCCACTTTAATTTTATTATTTTGTATTTTTTTAATGTCTATTTACTTTATGTATTACATTTTAATAAGTTTTAGTTTTTTTATATATTTACTTTGTTCATTTTTTAGTTTTATTCATTTTTATTTTAGCTTTAGTAATTATAGTTCACAGCCTATATTATTTTCAAATTTAATTTTAATATTTTGTATCTTTTAGTGCCTATTTACTTTATATTTCTTAAATTTTAGCACACGTTTTAGTTTTTTTTATATATATTTACGTTTTGTTCATTTTTATTTAATTAAAATTATTTTTTATTTTTAGTAATTATAGTTCACAGCCTATATTATTTTCCAATTTAATTTTTATATTTTGTATTTTTTAATGTCTATTTACTTTATATTTATTAAATGTTAGCACACGTTTTAGTTTTTTTTATATATATTTACGTTTTGTTCATTTTTATTTAATTAAAATTATTTTTTATTTTTAGTAATTATATTTCACAGCCTATATTTTTTTTCCAATTCAATTTTAATATTTTGTATTTTTAATGTCTATCTACTTTATTACATTTTAGCATGTTTTAGTAATTATAGTTCACAACCTATATTATTTTCCAATTTAATTTTTTATATTTTGTATTTTTTAATGTCTTTTTACTTTATATTTATTAAATGTTAGCACCCGTTTAAGTTTTTTTTTTTAAATATATATGTTTACTTTTTGTTCATTTTTATTTAAGTTTTTGGTCATTTTATTCATTTTTATTTCAGTTTAAGTAATTATAGTTCACAGCCTATATTATTTTCCAGTTTAATTTTAATATTTTGTAGTTTTTAATGTCTATTTACTTTTTATTAATTTAATTTTAACACCTGTGTTATTATATATATATATATATATATATATATATTTATATATTTTATTTTTTTATTATTATTTAATTTTTTTACTTTTTATTATTTTTTTTATTTGTGGCCTACATGAAAATGGAAAAATGTAGTTTATTTTGCTTTCATTAATATGTCTATTCACGTTTGAATTTTTATTTCAGTTTTACTAATAATAGTAAACTAACAGACTATATTTTTCATTAGAGATGTAGGTCTGAATCCAGCGTTTGTCTGTCCTGCAGGTCTGGTTCTGGGTTCGCTGGACGGAGGAGGGATTCTGCAATATGAAGCCGTTCAGATGTTGTTCTGTCTGGCGTTTGAGGTGGTTTTCAGACGCTACCGATCGCTTTACCGCAGCTTGCTTCCTCCGCTACACAAACGTATGTTCATTTTGAGGCACATCTTCACTCCGTTCTGAAAGACACTGTTGCATTATGGGTGGAGTGAGCGTAATAGCAATAATGTTATTAGTTAGTTGTAATAGTAATAGTGTTGTTTTTGAATCATTTATATACTGTTATAGTATTTAAGAATATTTTTATTTATTTTTTATTTTTAGATTTTAATTATAAGTTGTAGGGTTTTTTGTAGTATGTCTGTTTACTTTTTTTTTAATTAATTTTTATATCAGTTTTAGTAAATGAACCTTAAACTAGTTTCCATTTTATAAATTTTTTATTACAATTTATTTTTGTTTTTTCACTAT